>NC_031781.1:2696442-2718794 GCF_001522545.3 Parus major | reverse complement strand
ATGGATGGATGGATAGAAGATTATTTGGATCACAGAACAGATGAGAGCTGAATATACACTAGGAGGAAATAGTTCTATATTTCAGAGCAATCCTTAACCTATAGAGCCAGGTCAGCAGCCCAGGTTCCCAATAAAAATCTTCCCAATTTCCAAAGCACTAACTGTTAAACAGGATTTCAATTTTAAAATTCCGTCTAATGTTTTCACAGCAGGATGATAACTATGAGCCAACAAATAAATTCTGGCTAATGAATTAATATTAGCAATTCAATTAAATAATGGTCTAATCACTAACTGCTGTGATAGGAATTTCTGGAAAAGGCCATTCAGGCTGTATTTACTGTATTTATCAAAAACACTCTACAGGAATACTTTTCACTCTTACAGATTTAAGAAATGCTGCAATTTAACACAGCACTGTTATTCCTGTGCTAGTCCTGCTCCTGGGACTGCTGAAGTAGCAGAGCCTGTATTTCTGACCCCAGTTTAGTCTTCTGCCTTGAAATCATTGTATGATGGCTAAACAGTGATCTTGCCTGCACCCAAACTCGTGCAAGCTCTGAATTTGCAGTTTTTATGGTGCCAAGACCAAAGGATTCTATGAAAATAAATTCTCCAAAAGCAGGTTCTGTCTTCTGGCAGTGCAGGGGGAGCAGCCCAGGGAACAACTCTTGGGCTTTCTGTGGGAAATACCAGTGCCAGTCAGCCCAAACCAAATTCATTTAAAGCCTCTACTTCCATTTTGGCCAGGCAGCAACTTTCTTCAGGCTTTGTCAGAGACACCCACGCCCTCCAGGGGACAGCCAGCCTGCTTTGAAGAGAGTCCCTCTTAAAATGCAGATTTGTTTTCATCGTTCTAGTTTGGGGGGGATGAAGAAATCTCTTTGTGTGTTAAGGTTCTGGCAGAACTACCAAGCAATTCATCCTGAAGTGGTTTTCTTTGTTCAACAGCTAAGGCACCTATAATTTTGTTAAAAGAAGGATATTAGCTCTGACTTCCCATCGTGTAGAACCTTCCCAGTGCCTGCCCAAGGGCCTGGCAGTTCAGATGTAAGAATATTCCTATATATCACTTCTAGAAAGATAGAAACACCAGGAGTAAGTGGCAAAAGTCAGAACTGAGTCCAAAAGAATCAGGTTCCAGCTTGTTTGGAGCCATTGTTTGAAACTTCTCTCAGCTTTCACACTGCTGTTCACTCTGCCTGAGGTGAGACAGCCCCAGAGAGAATCCCAAACCCCACAAGGATGTAGGAATTGCAGTGAAGGGACTGAGGGAATGCTGCCTCAGCCCTGCAGCCCTCCTCTGCCAGAGCCATCCTTACCTTCTGTGTAAAAAACTCCATTTCCTCTCCAAGGATCTGCAAACGTTCCCCAAACCTCTGCTATTAGAGCTAAGCAATAAATAAGTACCTAAGTGATCAATGGATGTAGGAAGATCATTTATCTGCCTGATGCTGCTCTGTTACATCATCCCAGTGAGTGGAAACATAATGAAATTGCCAAACTGATCTGTTACAAATCCTGCTTTATTAACTGCACTGACTCCGTTATTCCTTCCCCTTACTCATAGATCCTCTCCTCCCCCCGGGTTGGTTTAGTTGTAGGAATAGAAAATAAGCACTGTAGGACTGCTGGGTAAACCCCTGATGTTCAGCTATCAAATCCCAAACAGAAGGTTTCCTGATATTTTTATAAGTACATATTATAAATTATTTCCCCATCTAATGTCAGAATGAAGTAGTGGCTTCTGAAAGAGTCGTGCAAAGGAGGCTGATTCTGAAATTAAGATCCAATGTCTTGTTAGACCCACTTAGATTTTCACAGAGCACCATAAAGACGTAAAGTTCTGTATTTCCCTCCTCCTTTTGATGAGTCACTGCTTGTGAGATGGAGATGCTGTGCAGACTTGGTGTCTTCATGAAGATTAAGTAGTCTTATGAAATGCAATTAGAATAAATATGTACCTGTCAATTTGTAATTACATTCAGAACAAACCCCAGGTTAACAGCAGAGTTAGAAGCCTGCAATAGAGCCTGCATGGGTCCAGCCTGTTTCCCTGGAGCAGCAGGCAGAGATCCACAGAAAGCCTTCCTTTCTGATTTCAGCAGTAATCAATTTATTCTCCAAAGCACAGAATGGGAGGCATTAGGGCTGGCTCTAAAAATACAGGGATATCTGGTTCATATGGCTGCTGAATCAGAGGCATCTCGGTGGCTCCATGGGAGGGGTTTCTGGATAATCCAGTAAGGGAGAGGAGTCTGAACAGAAAGAATTCTGGGAAGAGACAAATCAGCTCCTGTTTTCTGGCCATTAGGTGAGAAAAGGAGCATGTGTGAGTAGAAGAGTTGAGGTTTGGGTACCACTCTACAGAATGCACTGCTTAGACAATGCCACCCACACCTCCACCCAGAGATTTCTCCTAAACTGATCTTAAAAATCTAAACTAAGATTTATTTTTGCTAATTGCTACCTGTTATACCTCAGTCAACCAACTCTTAGCTTTCCTCTCACCTAATTTTCCTTGGAAGGCACATCTAAAAAAACATAACTATTTAGAGACAAAATGAGGTACCACTACTTTTACTGCCACTTCTACTTTCTGATAGGATGATGGCTGTCACTTGGGAAAAAAACCAAGCAGGAAAGTACTGCAAATGTTGCCAAGCTTGCCCCTAGCACAGATTTGATATCCAAGCAAAGAACAATACTTCAGTTCTCTGAAACAATACAAAGAAGCCATCGAAACCCAGGTCTGTCTGGTACTTTTAACCATACAGAAATTGTATTTCTGCTAATTATGTAAACTGCTAATTACTATGCCCAGCACTCTTTGTGTTTATTTACAGAATTTCCTCAGAAGCTCTGCACTTCACCTTGATTAAGCAGTGAAATAACAAAGTTTCAGTTCTTTCACAGAGAGAGAAAAATATTCAGCATCTCCAAATGGGTATATTCACTGTTGCTGCAAATTTTATGTACAGGGTGCCTGTGAAATGAGGAACCTGTGCTGGGGAGGGCAGAAGGGGAGCAGGGGCAGGCAAACAGCTCCTCAGGAAGAGCAGGAGCTCTGAGCAGCCTGGTGGAGGGGGAAATTCAGTGCTCCCACTCTTGCAGGTCAGTGGCCCAGCAAATGCTGCCTGCAAGGCCTGAAACAAGAAGAGCGCAATCAGTAACTTGGAAATGCAGGGAGGAAAGATCTCACCCTGTTTAATTTGTATTGAGCATCACACCCACTGCTCAGGGAAAGTTTTAATTAGATGTGGAGGGGAGTTTGCCAAAAGAAACTCATTAGTCTGTTGACTGTGGCAATTGGCTACAGTGTGGAAACCATCACTTTTAGTCCTTGTTCTATCTCTCTCCCGTGCTCCCAGGTAATTCCCCAGCCAACAGTTTCTCTGTGGCCAGCTCTTTCTTAATGCACATATTTAATCTTCTGTAAATATTCACAATTCAGGAAAAGGTTTACCAAGCATGGATTTCAAGTACTTAAAATCTTGGCAATATAAATAGTTACACACAGTTATACAGCTCCTAAAAGGACAACTGGGAAAATTGGACAAGATGTCAAATAAAGTCTATCCATAAAGGCACTTGGCAAAATGAGAGATCGCTGTTTCTGGAGAGAGGAAATGTGTTAATATTTCAGATTATTTATTCATAATTTCTTACTGTTCTCAGAAAAGTTTTTTTGAAAACCTTGGGATCATCCCAATGAGGAACAAAGATATATATTTTCCTCATATTTTGTAGAATGAAAGAATGTTTCTGTGAGCAACTTTTAATATACTGTCCATTTGTGGTTCTGCACTTGCAGGAGTCTTTTGTTGGCTCACCACTCCTATGTGGTACTGAGAATATTACAAGTGCTAAAGGCTACAGAGTGTGTTAAATAAAAATGAAAGATATTCCTGAACTTGGCTAAACAAAACTCATCATATTGTATGAAAAAATTCTCTTCAACTGCAATGCCTCAAAACCTTTGGATCGAATCCAAGCTCTTTCCCACAGAGAAATCTCAACCATGTTGGATGCACTTAGAGCTGACAGAGTTATCAAACTCTCATTTCACTCAGAGAAAGCAGAGGCAAACAGGATTTCATTTTGCTCGTGGTCTTGCAGGAGTTTGTGTCTATTCCTGTGCCCCCCCAAAGAAACTCCAGTGTTTACTCAGAGCTTGCAGCAGGCAGGCAAAAATGAATTTGCTGTGTAAAGGGACAGTGCCGTGTGCTCCTCCCCAAACACAGTTTTACATCCACACCCATCAGTTTAGGGACCTCTAACTGTGTTCCACATTTACCAGGTACAGCTTCATGCTCTTATTCCTTGGGTTTTCTAGAGGCCCCAGCGCTCTGACTGAATTTCTACAGCACTGGCTTTTGTTTGCCACTATTTAGCAGTTGAATATCACCTGCAGACCAAAATGTTTACTCCTGCCTACAGGTGAGTGCAGTCTGACAAACAGATGTGCAACCTGTTCTATCCTAATTTACAAACCTAAGAGGGGAATGCACAAAATAAAATTCCTACAGAAAACAGAAGTTCAAGTGATTTGAAACATTTCAAAAGAACATTCTTTTTTCTCTTTTGCCTTACCATCCTCTCTAGTCACAGAATATTTGGGAAAATAATGAAAGCATTGCATGATGGAAAATACATTTATTCGAGCATGTGAGATGCTTTTAATGCTTGAGACAAATTCAATACACACCAAGCATAAGCAGACAAAAAGCACAAGTGACAAACACAGAAAAAGGAGGATGGATAAAGTGCTGGGGCTATAAGGGTGTGGTTGTGGGTTATCACATAAAATACCTCAATGAATTTATCAAGTCAGCAACTCTATCCATGCTAAGAAGTTCTTAAGTGTCAATCCCCTTGTTGAACCCTATACAAGGCAACGAGATTTTGGTCAAACCTTTCAGTGCCATGTGAAAAATCAAGCACTGCTTACAGGCAAGTTCTCTGTACAAGCAGAGGGAGGAGAAGGCATTTCTAATGAAAGGACATTCTATTGTGAGGCAGTTTTGGAGTCATGACACCTCTAAACAGAGCAGTGAGTCCCACTGCCCTTCAAATGTGGGACTAAAAAAGCCAAAAGTGTTATGGACATGGCTCAGCACTCATTGACATCCAAATTAAAGTCAACCAAGTCAACCTTGTCCAAGTCAGTGTTATCCCAACCAAAGACATCCAAGCTGAAGCCAATGTGATTGTCCCGGTCATCATCATTATCTGTTGTCATCATCATCATCATCATCATCAATCATCATCATCATCTTCATCATCATCATTCCAAGATAAGGTAATCCTTACCTGAGCTGTTCTCATCCAAGTGAAGATCCAAGCCAGCCTCTGAGTCACCACTGGCCATGTCCAACCCATCATTTTTGCCACTGTCATCCAAGTAATTGTTCTCTCAGTCATCCCTGTCGTTGTCATCATCGTGGACACCCAAGTCATTTTCTAGTTTACTTGTCCTATTTGGAGGAATTTACATCCTAGTGATTAAAATTAATATTAGAGATTAATGATATTTAATAAATTCAAAACTTCCTAACCCAAGTTATTTTCTAACTTAACCCTTTAATGTGTTTCTAGTAGTTAAAAAGAAATGTGGGCTTTAAAGTTTGGTTTTGTGTTTAGGCTTTTCTTTCCTGGAAAGCTCTGGTGGGAACAGAGAATGTTTTATATTTATAAAACTTGCATATAATACCAGGATGAAGAACCAGAAGTATTTTGGTATTTTTAAAAATAAATTATTGAGTCTAACTCTTTGTAATATAATTAGATTAAAGGACAAATAAAAAAATGAAAAAATAATTTTTATTTAAAACTCTGACTTAAATGTCACATTTTGAGGAGAAAAAAGAGAGAAAAACAGAAATTCTGGATTAACCATCAAGAGACAGAAATTTTCCTTCTACTTTGAGTACATAATGCTAAAGTTGCACTGCATTTCTTAAGTGTTTACATGCAAGTTTCAACTAATTGTTTTAAGACAGGCAACACTAATTTGATTCTCAAAGTACTGAATTAGCTTAATCACAAATTTCATTAAAATGCAGAACATTGTCCAGTTAGGGAAAGGTAATGGAAGTAAAAAGGAGACAGAAGAAAAAACGTCACTCTAAAAAATAGTAACAGATTTAATCCTTATAAATTTCATCCTTATAGATTTCATACTTCCATTCTCCAAAGTTCTTTACCCTCACCACTCACAAATGGTGGGAAAACTCAAAATAAAGTCTATTTTAACATTAACATGTTATTCTGCTACTGTGGGCAGTCATAAATTATGGTACTTATAAATGCTATACACAAGCAAATAATTTAAGTGTCAGAACCACAGTAAAAGCATTCAAAAACACTTTTCAAACAATAAGAATTTTTCTGTGTAACTCCTAAAGAGCTATGCAAGAACTCAGGGAAAAAAAAAAGTGGATTTTTATTGAGTTGAGTAGATTTATACATTTCTCTTTCAAAGTAAAGAAGAAAATACCTATGCATTTATTAGCAAACATCGGAGCCTTTATAAGATCAAGACTGTTACAGACATAAAAGAAACTTTAGGTTAATTCAGATTTCTCTTGTAGATTAAGCAAGAAATCCTGACCTGAAAGGGGAACACTCTGTTATTCTCTCCCATCTCCTCAGATCTGGGGATTACTTGCCTGAGGGCTGCCTGGTGTTTGCTGCTGCTGGAAGCCCTCACTGCCTGATCCAGAGCAGAGTTTGCAGCTCCTGGAGCTGTCCCAGCCTAAACCTGCGGGCACCCCCAACAGCTGGGCAGGGTCACACTGAGGAACAAATGAGGATGAAGAAATCACAAGGTTTTCTCCAATAAGCAGTCCAATGCATCAATAAATTATATAAATTATATATAAATTGTATATAAATTATATATAAATTATCCCCCTCTTTAATATTAGACTTCAGCTTTCCCCTTCCCAAAATTTGGATCCTATTATATATAATTTAATCATGTGTGTATCAAAATGGAGGTTTTTAACTGCTAGAAACCTTGTCTTTCAGTTCCATCCTTGTTTTTCTCATCTTAGACATGCTGTACTGATGAAATTGTTAATGCAGACTTTCAACACAAACAATAATTTGGCAGCTGTGAATTGTACTGCAGCATCTATATTAAACTTCAGAAATGTTATTAAGAAAAAAAGCATCTTTATTCATTTATCAGATGTTTGTGTGCTTCCACTTATTTCTATTTGCAGTTCTGACTTTGTGCTCTCTCCAGGTGAGAGCCCTTCCAGTGCTTTTGGCTTCAGCAGGTTCATTCTCCATTGATGCTGTTCTACAGCAATGACCATGAGAAAAGACAAATTTCATTAAAATGTAGGTCATTGTCCAGTTAGGGAAAGGTAATGGAAGTACAAAAGGAGACAGAAGAAAAAACTTAACTGTAACAAATAGTGACAGATTCATCCTTATAAATTTCATCCTTATAAATTTCATCCTTATAGATTTCATACTTCCATTCTCCAAAGTTCTTTACCCTCACCACTCATGAATGGTGAGCTGGTGAAATCTGGTTTTCCATTGTGTGTTTTGTTGTACAAGACTGGTGAAGCACTGCTCACCAGGACAGCTGACCACTCACAAGCACTCTGAGTTTGTCTTTCAACAAGGAGTAATTTCATCTCCCAGCTATAAAAATATAAGAAGCAAATGAAGAGACCACCTTTCTTGGAATTCAAGGATTCAACAAGAGAACAAACACAAAGGTAAGTCTTGTCAAGAAAAAAAAGCCAGACAACAAACAAAAACAACCAATCATTTTCTAATTCTGCACGAGAAGCCTCTTGCCAGCACCTCAGTGTTTAAACACATGGCTCATGCTGTAACCTCCCTGAGCCAGGCACGCTGCCACTGCCACCATCAGCTGCCTGGCAAAGCCAGCAGTGAGGTCAGGCAATTCCTGAAACTCCTGCCAAAACCAGGCAAAGGCACATTAATAAAGGGCATTCTAATGCCTAACACAGGCTGTGTCCTCCTACAGCTCATCAGGGATGGGCTGGCTCACAATCCATACATTTTGTTTGTATCTTGCGGGGTTTTCTAAGGCTTCAAGATCATCTTTACAGCATGGAAGCTCCTCCAGACTCTCGGTGTTGCTATAGGAACAGATTATTTCACTTACGCTGCTCTTTTAAATGGTCAAATTGGGTAAATGCAGAAATCATCAGCTGCAAAACTGAACTGATTACTCTTTTCAAGTTCCTTCTGAGTGTACCAATTTTTGAGAGAAGTGAATCAGCAAGACATTTGGCAACTGAAAGCAAAATCGGATCTGAAGACAGCCTTAATGGGTATCTTAAAAAATATCTTTAAATAAACTATATAACATAGTCTCTTAAATGAAAATTAAGTTATCTTTAATTTCTCTTGAAGTCTGCCTGCTACTCACTGTATCATAATTTCTGGACTGTTTGTATAAATCTAGACTGAAAAAATACACATTTCTCACCCCTTCTTAGTGCTCAATATATTATGATCATCCTCAATTTCCTGTTAAAATTCAGCAAGGAAGCTTTTGAAGGAGAAGCATTTTAATTACTGAATCGTGCTGTAAATAAGGATTACATGGACTGACCACAAGGAAAAATGTTAAAATTATATTTCTGTTGTAGTGGAAAACCAACTTTGTATAGTCATCATTTGTCATATTGTTCATATACAGTAAACAGAATATTGATGTTAAAATTGAGGACGAGGGGAAGGAGAATTATGATCATTATTCCACAGCCAAAAAGTTAAAACAATCTGGAATTTCACAGAAAACTTAATTTGCAAACAAATGAACATTTGAGTTTTTGTGATGGTAAAGGTTATAGACACTTTGTTAATGGATAGGATCCACAAAACTGGGATAAAAAAACGAATAATAATGAAAGGATGTGTTTCTATAACACACAGACCTTAATCACCTTGACTGTCCTCATACTTTGGAATTACTTTATGTTTTCAGTGCTATAGCTGGAAAATAGAGTGGGATTTTTTTTTTCTAGAAGAACTTTGGATTGGTGAGTATTTTTTCATTGTGCAAGAGTTATTCATATATTAAATGGCTTTCTACTGTCATTTAAGAGAGTAAATGACATTTAATTAATGGCAATTAAGATTGCTGAAACCATCCTGAGCAAAGGAATGAGAAACATCAAGAATATTCTATTTGGATTTCATATTTCACCTTTCTTCTTGGAGAGAAGAGTGCAATAATTCCTTCAGAGCACAGAGCAGGTGGAGAACATCAAAGAATTGTTTTCATGCACAGAACAGCCCTGACCTCTTCTGATTTCTTCTGCCTCACCTTGTTCTTTAGCAGAGTGTCTGAGGGGATGGGGCCAGCAGATGGTGATGCTGCATCCCAGGGAATGCCAGACTCACCTCCCTGCAGGGAGTCCCTGGGTTGATGCCTTAGGATTTCAGCTTTTGTATTTTCATCCATTTGTAGTGCTGCAGTTCTTTAGTGCCTGACTCCAAACTCCATGTGCAGGCTCAGCTGCTGCTTCCCCATCCTGCTCAGACACAGCAATTCCTCCCCAGGCCTGCAATCAAGGACACCTCACTGCCCCAGGCCTGAGAGATGGAAACAAAAGGGACTTGGGGGCAGCAAAGCTGCCCTAAATGACTTCATTCCCTGCAGCTGCAATTGGGAGATGAACCCCCAATGTGCAAATGGACCCAACTTAGAAAAGTGTCAGACCTGTGACCCATTGGCCATTGTTGGGTGCAGCCCAAAATGTACCTGGAGACCCTTCAATAAATAGAAACTGCTTTTTATTCCCTTAATTCTGTCTGGCCTCTGTTTTTAGGCAGCCCCAAAAGGCATCAAGGTGTCCTTGGGCAGTGTAGGAGCCCCCTCAAGGCACGTGGAGCAGCTCCAGGTGAACGTTGCCAAAAAGTGCAGGGGAAGATGTGAGAGAGGGAGCCCAGGCTGGGCTTATCAGAGCTTGGAGAAAAGGCAAAAATATTGAGTGCTACATTCTGAAGAGGGCAGGGAAGCTTGTGATAAACTCTGGAGATGAAGGGTGGATGATGGTACATTGAGGGAAGAGAGAGGAAGAAAATTAAAGGGAAGTTCTGAAATAAAACATTGGGAACCTGAGGTAATGAGAAGCTCTCCAAGAAAAATCTGTACATGAACAATCTCAGACATTTGAATTAAAGATGGACATTCCTCCATGAATAAATTTGACAGGAATATTCCTTATGTCTGTCTGAATCCCTAGTAAGTATTTTCCACCTGCAGAATACACTAGAATTGAATTTTTGATGCTCAACTGAAAAATAAATCTCTGCCTGCATTTAAAATTCTGGTTGTGCTGCAGATGCTCAAGTTCTTCTGCAACACTTTGACTAATTCACCTTCCCTTCAGAATAACACAAGTTCTTTCTTACACATTACTTTATTATTCTTCATCCTACATCTGTATTAAGGACATGACTCACTAAATAATGAGCGGTTTCTCACATTTTAGTAATTTTCTAGCAGGTTAGATTTTACCTGTGTGTCCTCAGGACATGTCAGAGGCAGAAAAGCTTTGCTTTGCACACCCAGAGGCAGTGGAGACACTTGAATTCTCACACTCTGCTCCCCAGCAAGTCTTGTTATTGTAGGCAGGATGAGCTCTTGGCTCCCTGGAACCGGTGGGCTGCATCTGCCCAGATCAGAGCTCGAGAAAAGCCACACTGTGAGCTAGCAGAAATCTCTGCAATCCATTAAGAGTTTTCTACTGAACAAAACTCTAATATACTTCCCTCTATTTGTCCTGTGGGAAAAATCTTTTGGTATTTTGCAGTTCTATTTTTTCTCCAGTGCTCTCTGTGAGAGAAAAAAATCATTTGCTCATGATTCATTTTTGTCTGAGAAGCTCTGCACATGTCACCATGTAAAAGAAAGCACTCAATGCCAAGCCGTGAAGTACCCTGCATTGCCAATGTGCTTTTATTATTTTTTTACTGGAGATATATAGATTTTTTTAAAAATCAGAAATGAAATCTTTGCTTTGAAATCCATCCCTAAGATTGTCAGAAGGACCAGTCTGTTGTTATTAGGGAAAGAAATGAGACTGAAGGATTTTTTATAATGCACAGAATGTCAACAGAAACACTTGACATTGATTCTTGCTCTGGAATGGAGGAGTCTTAAAAAAGTGAGATCTGAGCCAGCTTAATTGGCTTGGATTCTTTACAAATCTGGCCTAAAGTGGGTGCACTACTCAGTCAATAGAGTATTTTCGGAGGCTGTGCATTTTATTCTGAAAACATGAGTTTGAAGCAGTGACATTTCAATTCTCTTGGAAGACAGCAGAAAAATAGATCCGAGAATTAAACCTCCTACATGGCCAGAGACCAGCAACAGAAAGCACGAAGTGCCTGCTCCAACTTCTCCTGTGCTTCTGCCAAAAAACTGTAGATTTCACATTGAGAAATGCCCCCTGTGCTTCCTTATAATTATTCAGAATTATGATCTACACATTTTATATATTCTTTCTTTGGATATACACAAACAGCAGGAACTAGTCATGAACTGGGCGGGTTCCACCTGGCCAAAGTTGGTCACCTGCCGTGTGAAATGTGTTCTGGTCACTGCTCAAACAGTAGCACTGGCAGCTCCCTTTAATGACCCAGTTCATGTTCTACTTCTTAAATTCAGGGTACCTGTAAAGGTGAGGATATCTTTTATTTAACTAACACACAAATCTTTTTCTCCTCAGTAATATGTAATTAAGTCTGCCAAACAGACCTATATATAAATTTGTAAGCTGCCTATTGAAATAAAATCCTTCAAGCACCTACCCTGTGCAACTTAAAGTAAGTGTGGAGAAAGGAATCTAGCACTGACCAAATCTCTAAAAAATGCTGTGCAAAGTTCAAGAATATCAGAATTTAAATTTGGGCATACATTGGCTATGTAATGTCTTATACTGAAAAAAGGGTTAACAGTAGCATCCCATAAGCTGGACTCAAAATGTATCCAAGGTCTCCAGCCCAGGTATGCACGGAATAATTAGGTCACTGATGTTAATGAAGGCAGCCACCCCTGAATTTTGTGGTGAAGGGCTAGCAGAGCTGTACATCCTTTCCCAAAAGCTACAGGAGCACCTCAAACACACATCTAAATCCTGACATCATTAGAGCAGAGAATGCCCCTTCCAAGAACTGCTGTTATAAACCTTTTTAACTTTACAGAAGCTGACCTACATCATCACACCAGAATGTTTCTAACAGGGCACTCAAACACAGCATTTTTAGTAAGAAACAGTTGTTATTCTCATTTACTACAAAGATAAACAGCCAGTCCAGGAATCATCTGAGTTTTCGCTGTGTTTTAAGACGCTGCTAATTAGAACCTAAGGAAAGGGCTAAAAATACCCAGAGATGCAGCTGACATCTCCCTGATTCAACGTGAGAACCTTCTGTGCTAGCAGAGAGCAGTGACTAACACAACTGCTTCAGTCTGTGCTCTACCATCAACACTGGCACTTACTTTTGCCTAAATAAGATGGATAATTTAGGTGAGAAGAGTTTTTTCCCCTGCTGAAAGCAAGTAATTATTAAGTTGTTCAGGAATTCAGTGAACAGAACAAACAGCCGAAGTTTCATGTATTCTGAAAGCAGTAGATTCAAGTGGAAAAAACAACTCCTGATCTGTATTCTAAGTCCATCAAGTCTAAATGATATTTTAAGCAAAAGCTTTTTAGTGTTTCCCAGACTTCTGGTAAAAGTCTGTGGTTTTGCTCTGACAAAACAGCAAATGAAAGAAGCAATAGTCCAAGGAGAAAACAAATAAATAAACCCTGGATAATGTCATTAACACTACCAGGCCAGAAAACTCTGGAACTTTTTGTTCTGTGTATCATAAAACCTTTCAATATTATTGTGGCTTCAGATTAAACTGAAATATTACCTCAAGACTTCTAAGGTTTTAGATTGATTAGAATGGGATGATGCCACTTCCCCAATTTTTACTGATACACCAAAGAAGGGAATCAGAAGAACATCCCAAATTGCTGATCGAAATTCAGGCACTCAAATCTATAGTTAGAATAAATAGATACATTAGAAAAAGAATTAATTACAAGTTACTGGCCAAAATTAATTAAAGCAAGGTCCAACTCCAGCAGAAGAAAGGTGCCTAATATTCTTGTCAAATATTTGCTTCTAAATCTATTATTAAATCTATTTATTATATATAAAATCTAATAAGAGCAGTTCTAACAGCAGACCAAACAGGAATAGGTAATGTAAACCATTTGTAGGACATGAGTAATACAGTCTATATTTGTCTATTTAACAACCTTGTATTTAAGTAAATATTATTTATGTTACAGAAAATGTCAGAAAAACCATTTTATGTGCATGTGAACAGACCAAGGTGATTTACATCTTCATCCTTCATAGCTGTCAAAGTTCCACATTCTCTGATGACAAGTAGGAATAGAGCTTCCCACTAACCCTAGAGATGAGGGCAGTAGAACATCATGCAAGTGGGATATTATCCAATTCTAAAGTTACTCTCAAGTATTCTAAAGTAATTCTCCAGTTATCCAATTTTAAAGTTGGCTTGGAACTCAGAGAAATATTAAAACCACTTCAAGCTCCTTTAATAACTTTTTCTTTTGGTTTACAATTAATTGCTTATCTGCAGTTTGCTTTTTTTTTTTTTTTTTTGACTGGGTGCATCAGGTAGTTCTCTTTGGAACGCAGAATTGTTGGGAAATAAATAATAATCTAAGAACTAGAAGTGAGCAAAAAACTTCTTTGAAATTCACCTTTATGTGCCTCCATCTCTGCAGTAGCTCAGTGCAGTTTGAACTGAATGTGAGCCCTTCAATTTAGAGAAAGCCAACAATCAGAAATTACGTTTCTCTGTTTAAGTATCAAAAAAGAATCGATTTTGTGTTGCTTTCTCCATGGCTGCATGCTTGCATTAAACAGATTAACCTGAAGAAAAGGGGGCAGTGATTTTCCTCCCCAGTTACACACAAGGGATATCAGGCCAAATTTCAGACTTTTGTATTTCTCTCCCAAGAAATTCTCCCTCCCTCCTGCTCCTCTCCTACCTTGTCTGAGAGAATTCTAAATCTGTGAAACAATACTCCTTTTACTGTTTCCTTGGGGAAGTTGGTAGGCCTGTAATAAATCATTTATCCTGAAATGCATTCATCTCTCTTCCTTTTTTAATTTCAGTTCAGCAATGCTAAATCCCCCAACCACCTACCTGAATTAAAATTATATCTCTCCGTATCGTTTGATACCGTTTCCACCGTGAAACACTAATGAGGTTTCCTGGAGCATCCTGAGTTTAAAACATCGTGCCAGATGATTTAATGCTTCCATCTAGAGCATCTCAAGGATTTGGGATGAATTCTCAAAGTTAAGATTCTTAGGGAATTCTCTTTTTTCCTGTAATAAAAAGGTTTCTCCAGATTTAACTATCTATGATTAGTGTTACTTTGGACATGACACAATTAAGGTGAATTTTATGGATCTATTAATTTCTTGCTTCAGCACCTGTGTACAAGACCGCTTTCATTAGCTTATCTATCACAAATTCTTCAAAGAAACTCAACAGTAATGTCCTATTTTAGTTTAGAATCTAAAGCAGGCTCAAAATCCAGAGAATATGTTACAAAAACATATGTACAGAGACAGACAGCAAAGTGGATTTTGAGCATCTCAGAGTATTAACAAGGCCAAGAATATCTAATAACTTCCCCCCTGGCAACAACAAACCTTGCACAGCTCTAAAACCCAAACTGCTTTATTGCCCACGCTGGGATGTTCATGGTCTGCATGTAGAAGCTACTGTTTCTATTGAAAATATATTTAAAAGGCAAATTAATTCCAATAATTAATTGAAGGGTGAGACTTTCGGAAAAATAGCAGTAGTCAGATTGAACTTTGATAACTGATATGGGGATTTTTTTCAGCACTGAAGTGTCACCTGCTTGCAGCTAATTAACCTGGACGATCTAATTAATTGGATGAGCAAAGCCAGGCCTCTCAGAGCATTTGAACTTCGAGGCAGAGCAGCAGTTATACACTAAATCTTTTTTCTTTTGTGGTGAATATTTTTAATTTTGGTCTTCTTTGCACTTAGGAAGTCCTCAAGATGCTGTGTTCAGCAAACATCTCCAAACTTCAGTGTGCTCATAATCACATAAAAGAAAAAGAGAAATTGTTGAATTTTATCATCTGTTGAAAAGGTTTCTCTTTCATTGAGAAGTTCAAAACTGTTGCAAAAATTCCAGTGATGAGTTTGAAAGCTTTTGCCACAGCTTTGCAGGCTGCCTTGTTTGTGTGTCTTTTAGGATATCTTTATGAATTACTAACTTTGTTCATTCTCTCTTGTGCTATTTATAAGTCAAATTAACTATGAGATTAATGCAATTTGTAACACTTAAGAGTCAGGTAGCTGCACCACCCCAAAAAAAAGCTAAATTATATTCTTAGAGAAGTTTAACAAAATTTATGTATTACCTATGGATCACATAAGATGGCCTATAAGACACACAAACAAGGCAGCCTGCAAAGCTGTGGAAAAATAAGCTCATCACTTATTTTTTCAACCTCTGCATAAAAGGAAAAAGTAACTTTTTCAACAAGTGTTAAAATTCAACAATTTCTCTCTTGCAGAGGTTTGCTGAACACAGCATCTTAAGGATTTCATAACTGTAAGGGAGAACAAAATTAAAAATATTCACCACAAGAAAGATTTAATGTATAACTGCTGCTCTGCAGTGTAGTTCAAATCCCCTGAGATTCTCCTAAATAGGGAAAACAAAGTCTTCTGGAATTAAATGCAGAATAGGAAAGTAAATAGAACCACAGCTTAGGTGAAGTGCACATGTGGACTGAAGGCGTTTCAGACAGAACCACACAGACACTTCAAGGAGCCTGGAAGGAAGAAAAAAAATAAACATAAAACTTATAGGACAGGTTAGTTATGTGAAAATGGCCTTTTAAATACTTCTCATTTCCACTAGAGATAACAAAGTTCATGTGAAGTGCAGATAAGCATGGTCATTTCTAAATTATTACAAAATGTCAAGGTATGCATATTCTCATTTTTCATGATCATGATGCATTATTGCCATGACATTATAAACTGCATTCAGTATTAAAAGCTCCAATTTTCACAGCATATGAATTCCATCGATTGCATCTCCCACTGTAACAATTTCAAATAAATCAGCTTAAGTAATGGAAGAGCAGCTAGGATTCCACTGATAGCATAATACGAGTGAATATTTTCATAAATGAGGAACTAGAATGACAATTTTCCTTTCATCTATGGAGTGAGCCTGTTTATACCAACACAGAGCCTCTAGCTGGACTAGAACCTAGAAAGGATAAAGAACATAAATTAATAAATTTTGAATGACAAAAACTTCCTCCTGATTAAGACCAACCTCTTTATGAGAACGAAAGTTTTTTAAAATGACATTTGGAAGAAATGGTCACCAATCGTGTGTCAGCGATTTTCTAGATCAACACCTTTCCTCATCTTAATCCCATTTTGCAGCCCTGTCACCTTCTTGTCCTCCCTGTCTTGCTTCAGGACACGAAGGGCAGCAGCAGAACGAACCCCTTGTTTAGTAGCAGAACTGCAGAAATGATTGGAGGAGATAAACTCTTTGTGCTTTCACACAGCCCACACAAGCATTAGCTTAAAATATCACTGTAATGTATTTTTCAGTGTCACTTGCTGTTTATTCTGCTTAATGATCCTTCTTATTCTCTCTTGCATGTGCACAGAATTTCAATTCTGCTTTGGTAACTCATCATGGTGAGAATATTCAGTTTGGTGGCTACAATTATGAGGCTAATAAATAATGTCCTGTATTGAAGCTGTAGAACTGCCTTCCTTAGGATTTAAATATATTAGCATACTAATAATAACATAGGCAGTTAAATCCACTTTAATTCAGACACTTGAATTCAAGCTTTTGTCCAAAAAATTTCCTCCAACACACAAATTGTACAAGCTAACTACAAGATTTCATGAATTAGCATGCAATCAAATCTGGCTAAGCTGATCAATTAACAGCTGATCAATTAAAATACAGAGTATTCCTCTGCAGAGTCTATGGGGATCATTCAGCAACCCGAACCATCACACCCTCAGCCTAACACCCCTGACATGACTTATCACCATCTACACATATTACAGGAACAAACAAACATCATGGTTAATTACACAGCTAGGTTTAGAAATAATCACAAAGCGGAAATTAAAAATAAAGGGTGGTAAGGATGCATTCTGTCACAGTCAGAGCCCTTGAAAGCATTGCCATCACTGAAATGATTTCTTTCTGGAGTCACCTTGAGATGATTTTGTGTCTTGCCTCACAGAGCCATTGAGGGGCCACCATCTGGTGTGGCTCTAGGTTAATCCTGCTGGGAATGCAGCTGGAGTTCTGTTACTATTCCAGAGCCAGGGCTGTGAATAATTCAGGAGTACAGAGCTGAAATAGAAAGTATTGAACTGGGGATAACCTACAGCTTCTATTTTTTCTATTTAATAATAGCACCAGGGAACACCCTCATTTATTGGTGTTTGATGTCCCCACAGAGAGGGAAAAAAACATAAAACGTGTTTTTTTTCTTATCTCCTGTCCAGAATAAGGTGTAACTTCCCTAAAAGCTAGGAGGTGGGATACTGGTTTAAAGCATTACGGAAGAAGAATGAGTGCTATTGATCACTTCTGCAAAACAGGAGCTCCCAGCTCCCAGGAGATTTCAGCATAGAGAGAGGTCAGTTTTCCTGAGCTCAGGAGTTGCTGGGAACAAAATGAATCTCCCTGGCCCAGGATGGAGCAGCCTGCAGTGCACCACCTGTGAGGACACAGCACGATTTTCATCTCCCAGTGCCTCACTGCATCCCACAGAGGGATGTGTTGCTGTGTAAAAATATGTTCTCTCACACATTGCCAGTCTGTCACAGAAATCCCTTCCTGACTAGAACAAGCAAGAAGACAGGACCAAGGCAGGAAGAAAACACACAAATTTCAGTATTTAACCAATTTTTATGTTCATTTTTATCTCAGTTATCTTGACTACTATTCTAGCAAAACTGCATTTGTTGGGTGATACTAACTGCTCCTGCTAATAAACTCCTGGTAAAAGAAGGATGAGCCTGTGCATGGTGATGGCTGAGCTGCTTTCAGCAACAGGTCTGGAAGAGACAACTGAAAATATCCAGCTACTTCTCTGTCCTCGCTGGAAAATGATCCCTTGGACACTGAAGAGTCACAGGGTCCCAAATAAGCTTGTGGGGGCGAGGCAGAGAGCTCTGCTACCAAAATGTAACATAGAGGGCAAATCCCCTAACGCTCCCAAGTGGCTGCACACCACAGCCTCTTCAAAGCTGAGGAAAAGGGTTGTGTGCCACCCCTCACCCCTGGGGTTTGTTGAAAATTAGTATTTTCCAATCCAGAGGAGGATCTCCAGGAGGTAATTCAGATCTGGAACAGAAACAGAGGACACCTGGTGGTGTTTAGTTGTTAGCATATAAAAACAGCAATCCGAGTCAGATGTGTGTGCAGCTGCACCAGCGACAATTAACAGAACCCATGCTTTAAATAAATAAAAGATGGAGTGATGGAGAATTTCAAATAGTGCAATCACAGAAACACAGAGAAATTTCAAACAAACAACATGAGTTGCTGATTCCAGATGCTGCCACTACTTTATGAAAATGAATTTTTTAACAGTTACAGGCAAGAAGCAGCAACTCTACACTCACAGGAGTCTGCCACCTCCACCAAACAGACACATGCCATGGGAAAGTAGGACAGATTCCCCACTACTGCAAAAGCGAAGGGCACAAAGTTGGCAGTTTTGTTGGAGAAGGATCCACGGAGGCAAAAGCAGAGGAAGAACCAATTGAGCAGATTCAGGGGCAGCAAAAACACCGTAAATGAGGTACTCAGCACCTCCCAAAGCACAGCATTCCCAAGCTGCAGAGAAGAGCCCAGCTCCAGGCTGCCACCAACTCATGGACTGATAGACTGTGAGTATTCAGATTCCTATTTTAAGATAGTGAAGCTATTATTTTAATTGAGGATGCTGTTATTAAGGGGGCTCTGTGAAGACCCAAACTAGAATTTTCTGCTGTGCAATAGATACAGTGAGCTGCAAATATCTCTTGGAATTCAAACACCAAACAGTGTCAACCTCTGTGAGACTCCTTCACTCTAAGGAGCTGGAGAGCACAGGGGTGGCAAGGCAGAAAAAAAACTATACATGCATTTATGTGGGGGCTATTCAAAGTGTGAATTTTACTGCCAAAAAATGAAATGAAGGCTCAAGGTCACACTCCCATCATGCTCTCTGTAGTATTAGAACTATATCATTACTTGGCTGGAAAGGAATGAATAAGAGCGAAAGACTGTGCAGCATGCAGAATGTTGTTCCCTTCCTTACACAACTTTAATGCATGGATTCAATCACAGCCAAGATTTTAAGTGTGAAAACTCTTTTCAAAAACCCCCAAACAAGTACTTTTCTCTTTTGAACCAGCACTGTCAACAGAGGAAGAGATCTTCTCATCTCTCCTGCTTATACCAACACAAACATGTGTGGTGAAGCACACCAGTGACCTGGTTAAAACTAGACTGGTTTAAAAAGCCCCAACAAGCCCAAACAGTTGGTTTTAACCCACATCAATTCCCCAATCTGTTCTGATCTGCAGCCACGCAAACACCTACACTGATACAAGCGGGTAGAAGAAAACTGCTCCCTTCATCAGCAGTGCTGGCTGAGAGTGAAAATCAAACTGAAGACCTTCTGGTGTTTGCAGGCTTTCTTACCAAAGTTAGCAAAGCAAAACTTCCACTGAAAAACAGATTAGAGGGCAAGTTCAGGATCAGTATGAGACATAATACAGCTTTACATAAACTTTCAGATGAGCTCTGAGTTTTATCCCTGATGACAATTAGTCTTGACACTGCCTGTGCTTCTGGAAACAAAAAAACAATTTAAAAGTCAGCAGTAGATGCAGGAACAAAATTTTAGATTTAAAATAAATAAAAGTCAGATAAGGAAGAATAGCAAAGAACAAGTTGTAGGGAAGTAGAAAAACACGGCCTTTAAGTTTTTTGAACAAAATCCACCTTGGAAGACTCAAGGAGAGAATTTGAGCTGGCAAGGCAGAGGTGGAGATGGACTATTCTGCAATATTTGAGCAACCCCTTTCCCAAATTTTCTTTAATATACAAATATCCAAGGAAAAATGCCCCAGATATCATACCCTCTCAAAAGTTTGCTTGGTTACCTTCATTTTTAATGTCAGCCAACAGTACAGCTTCCTTCTGAAAGGTTACCTGCCTGTTAATTTTCAAATAAACTTCTCCTTTTTTACTTATTTATTAGAATAAGTGTATTCTAGTTCCATATCCATTACAATAAAGGCCTTCAGCTTCTATTTTGGTTTAATAAAAATAGAAAAGCAAAGAAAATTAATAGAATTTAGAAAACGAATTTGATTAGTAAATCAGTATAGATATTTGAAAACTTTTGCATTAAGTTTTCTAATTAATGACAAAAAGAACCAGCCAAGCAATACCAGTTACTTATATCACCAAAATATTTCTTTGTGTACTTCCATAAATTGTTCTGTAGAGTTAGATTGCTCTTTCAAAAGTAATGAAAAATCTTTGGCTAACTTAAGCAGCAGGAAAAAAACTGAAAATGTAAGCTCAACAAATCTGCTATTTTTTATATTTATATATTTTGGTTATATTTTTATAAATATTTATATTTATAAAATATTTATATCGTGTGCCATGAATTATTTAAATAATAATTATTAATTATAGTTAATATATATTGATGTAGCATTTAATATCAATGTGTTATTAATACCTTTAATAACTAAAATACTTTTACTAAGGAAAGAACAAAGTCCCTGATCTGACTTATGAGTAGTTAAATCAGTTCAGAGACATTACTGGGCACTGAACCAGAATCCTAAGGGTGAACAAAAGTCTCCATACCCCAGCCATAATTGGACCTTTGGGATCTTATTATTCAGCGTAATAAAAATTCATTAGTTATGATGTGATTATTTCTAATGTAAACACATTCCTCTTAGCATGCTATGGTTTCTCCTCTAAAAGTGAATATTCAGAAGGGTTTCTCTGGCTGCACCATTTGATGTAGAAAAGCTCAGGAAAGTAGAGGTCTGGTGCAGTTTCATGGTGGAACCTCACATGGTTAAAGCTTTACATTGTTTGCCAATACAAGATTGTTCTCTTGCTTCAGGTGCTCTCTCCCAAAATTCCCAGTGCCCATTTATCATATGTTTATCTGTCTTCAGAATAATAATTGTATAGATGATGACTTAGCTGTGTATATTATTCTTGGGTGTAACAAAGTAACAGAACATTCCACATTTGTTTTCAGCAGATGTTATGAGCCCAGTGATGTCTAAAGATCTTATTGCGTTTGGAATTTAGATAGAACATTAATTTATCTCTGTCTGCTGGCCTTTCCTCAGACCTCAGGCAGGGAATTTTGAAAGCCGTAAACCATAGGAAGATAAAATGTGATTTTTTGGGTACCAGATGCAGGCAAGTGTAAAATCATGAGGGAACAAGGCACGCTTCAATTTCATGAGGCACATTTATACATTTAGCGCTTCCACGGAGCTCAGACAGGTTTATTATGTAGGACTTGAACATTCAAACCAAGCCAGGCTCAGCACGAGGAGAGCGTGAGACAGCCCTGAGCAGAACCACGATGATTAAACGCTGTGGGTTTGTGTTTGTGTTCCCTGGGGGATGTGTGAAGAACTGTAACGCCGGCAACAAGTCCTGAGGAAAGCCTCAGAACAGGATAAAATATGAATTCAAAAAATAAAAAAAGAGGAGGAAAAACAATCAAAGAAGGGGCACAGAATTGTGATGACCTAAAAAAACGAAGATGAAGCAGCAATGGGGGTGGAAAACTAAATGTTAGGCCCATATACTGAACATCACCTACCTGTGCTTGGTTTGGTGGGACAGCACAGCTCGGGGGGACGCTGAGGGGACAGTGAGGGGACCCTGAGGAGGCAGTGAGGGGACCCTGAGAGTAGCACTCAGGGGACCCTCAGAGAAGCATGGAGGGATCATGAGGGGACACTGGAGGATCCTGAATGGGGCACTGAGGGGACACTGAGCACTGAGGGGACGCTGAGCACCGAGGGGACCCTGAGCACACTGAGAGGACGCTGAGCACACTGAGAGGACCCTGAGCACTGAGGGGACTCCGAGCACTGAGGAGGCCCTGAGCACCGAGGGCACGCCGAGCCGGTCCGTGCCAGCGCCCCGCGGCCAGCCCAG
>NC_031781.1:2653463-2696322 GCF_001522545.3 Parus major | reverse complement strand
TGGCGCTGCCCGTGCTGTCCAGCTCGGCCGTGAAGTTCCGCCGGGTCCTGGCGCACTTCCCCCAGGAGCTCAGCCTGGCCTTCGCCTACGGCTCCGGGGTGTTCCGGCAGGCGGGGGCCTCGGCCGAGCACGGCGAGGTGAGCGCTCGGGCCCGCGGCGCTGCGGGTACCGGGCCCCGCGGCGTGTGAACGGCCAAGATCCCGAATCCCCGGGGGAGTGGCGGCGGGGCGGTGCCCGCTCCGTGCCCGGGGACTGCCAGGAGCGGTCCCGGCAGTGGGGTTGTCATTGTGGGGTCTCGGGGTCCCTTTGAGCCCAGTGTGGATCGCTTGTGTGTCACGTTATTTAGCACTGCTTTAAAAGAGAGGTATTACAACTTGTCCAGCTGCTGCGCACAGTATGAGGGAAATTTAAAATATATTGCAGCAGTGAAATGGCAGTCTGGGGGACTTCCTTATCTACTGAGGGCAAACAGCTTGGAAATAATGCTTGTTTTTTGGGTTTTGTTGACAAAAGCGAAGGAATACACTGCAAAGGAATATCCTAGAAATGCAGTTCCTTGCTGCCAGCTCTTGGGTGGTGCCTTTATGTGCCCACATTCCTCCATTCACGGGCAAGAAGTGCTGCTCTTTAGCACTGTAAGCTGTTCCTAATTCCTGAATTAGGGTGCTGAAGATTTCACAAAAAACCCTGTTTTGCAGGGTTGAAGTTTGGTCATGACCAGGACAGGAAAATTTTGGACTGTCTGATATACTTGACAATAAACATATAACTTCACTGGCACCTTTAAACTGTATCTGACATTAATGTCATTTGGGTTTTATTTTTATTTTTTTTATTCATGAAAAATATTTGGCTATAAGTTTGATGCTGTGTATATCTGAAATTATTACGACAACATTGTCTCGACATTTAAACCCTGCCACTCCTCTTGTTATCCTCAGACAAATATGCTGGACTTCGTGTTTGCTGTTGATGATGCTGTGACCTGGCATATGATGAACTTGTTAAAGAACAGGAGTCATTATTCCTTCCTTAAATTTTTTGGGCCCAAAAAGATAAGTAACATACAGAGATATGGAGCTGGAATTTACTACAACACCTTAGTGCCGTGCAATGGCAGGGTAAGTAGAAGAAGTCTGAGTGAATTAAGTCAAATATTTATGTCTGTGAAGTATTAAAATGATTAGCTTAAAGCAGTTTTCAGGAAGCAAATACTGCAGATTGTAATTGTAGATTAACTCGTGCTATCTTCAATATTTATGTCTCAAACTGCTTTGCTAACAGCATTTTAATTAAAAAGCAAACAGAGCAGCTGGTCTTGCACCTTAAAAGTGTGAGCAGTGTTGTAGTTATAGCTGAAGCATTTCAGGGATTGGATTTATATTCCTTACTGCTTTTTGTCTGTCAGAAAGGTGGTGGTAAAGTTCTGGTGGTGCTTCATTTCAGCAATTGACCATGTAGTAACAGCAAAGTGGACTGTTTGATATAAAATGCAAGTAACAACAGCAAGATGGAATTGACATTTGTGTTGTTTGGTGTCTCACGTCCTGACCTGTGAGGCTTGGGTGTAACTAAAAATTCTGGAGAGTGGTTCTTGTCCAGCAAATCCTGTTCCTGCACCTCTATGTTTGCTAGGGAGGGAGTGAGGGAATCACTCAGTCTTGCTGTTCTTGTCCCTGTATGAAATTTTGAGGTTTAAACCTTATTTGGTGTCAAAAGAGATTTGGGATTTCATTTGAAGGACGAGTGGTATTTGCCATGACATTGTGTTCTTGGCTCTTTATGGCCTGGTCTTACATTCTAATGACTCAGTCATATCACAGGCTGTGGTCCTTTGTTATCCAGAAATTTTGGAGCTGGCTGCCTTGTTGTGGTGATAATCTTTGGAAATTCAGGTAGTGCAGATTAGTAACAAACTGTGGAAAGTCCCATGTTTTTTCCAGTTACGTAAAATAAGCTGCAAAATCACTGGGGTTTTTTCCTAACATCAAAGAGCAAAAGAAAAAACTCCCTGATACACACCCCACCTCCTAGTAACAGGATACATAAATGTCTGGAGGTTTTAATTTAGGTCTATGACAAACTACTGCTTGAGTTTTTTTAATATCATAAAGGATAATGTGGATTATTCCAGCTATTGTAATATTTGGCTGCTGACTTTATTGCAACTTTGATTCTAGAAAGGATCTTCATTTAATGTGTTCCATTTTCTCTCTGCAGAAATTTGAATGTGAATAGGAAATTTTTCTTTTACCTCTTATGTTAATTAAAACATAAAAATGTTTTCCAGTTTTTTATTGGAGCTATGTGTGCCTTAGAATTAAGGATAATTATGGCGAGTAGTAGGTTCCACGAAGGGAAAACAGTGCAGGTATATTTGCTTTTTCAAAAGCATTTATTTTGCTTTGGTTTTTTTTTTTCCAGATGATAAAATATGGAGTAATTAGCACTGATGCCCTGATTGAGGATTTGTTTCACTGGAAAACGCTCTATGCAGCTGGGCGCCTACAAAAACCGGTAACTGCTCAGTTTTCTCTCTGGAAATGCAGGAAATTCCAGGGCTGGAAAATAATCAGTTGGAATTTGAACTTTACCTGTTAGGGATCTGTGCAGCAGTACTGCACAAATAATCTGTCCTGATTTAGGGGTGTAGCCCCAGAGGGATAATCTCTCAGAGAGGAGGTGAAATGTAGTTCTTAATGATGTTCTGTAGACAAACAGCCCCTAAAGGTGAGAATATTAATAACAGTTTTCTGCCTGTAGGAAATCTTGAATAACTGGACTATATTAATGCTAAGTCCCTTTAATGTCAAATGTATTATTTGCCTTTTAGAACAGATTATAGGGGTGGCCAAAACTTAACACAGATAAAGAATGGAAATCTTTAAAGATGAAAGCAGCTTTGCTGTGCAGTTACTGTCTGGCTCATAATTGAATGAACCATGGGTTCTGCATGTTGGTTTTTCTCCTCCTTATTTGGATCATAAAAAATAATCTTTGCTTTCCCCCTTGTGCCTGCCTCGATGTACTTTCAGCAGATGGCAGCAGTGCTAAGGGAAAAATTGTTATGAGGGGAGGGGGAGAATTAGAGGAGAAACCACTTCGGGTCTTGGAACAGAAGTTAATTATGCTTTTAGCTAAAAAACTTGGGAGTGTAAGTTTGAATAAATTGTCTCAGACTACTGGCTTTATCTCCAGAGATGTATTACAGCATGATCCAGGTTAGAGCAGCTGTTATCTTTGTAAAGAATGAAACGGAATCCATTGAGAAAGATAAATGAAGGGAGAATTTGGGATGTCACATCAGCAGTGAATAGTGAATAGCTGTTTTCAGTGTAACTGTATTTGCTGCTGCTTTGATTTGTGACATGCTACAGTGAATATAAATTCTCTGTACTGTGAAAAAAGGCTTCCTTAACTGCAGTGCTCTGTCAGATTTACCCCAAGAATCAACAGTCATGTTTTACCAGGGTAATAACCATTGCAGTCTGACTTCCTGGGAAATTTGTAGCTCTCTAAACCATTGAAAATTTGTCCATAAATGCTATCAGTGTTTCAGGCATTCAGATTTTGAAGCCTGGTGTATTTTTTTCTTTTGAAAAAATCCTTTGTATTGGGGGGATTTTTTTAGAAAAGGAGGAGGTTATTCATTTTGCTTCTCCAAAGCAAGGCTGGTGTCTTCCATGAGGAGGAATAGCATCTCTGCTGAGTTTCATGTTTTAAAAGGCTCTGTGGTGTCCTTGACAGGTCCATAACTTGCTGATGTTTCCATGGCAATCCTTAGGTATTGCAGTCACCTGTGTGACTGCTTGGGGTGCCACAGATTTTTCTGTTCTGACTTTATTTAGATTTCCCTGTAGCAATCAAGTAGGAATGATCTGCTTTGTATTCCAGTGTATTTCCATATCCTAGGTGATTGGATTCTCTGGTTGGTCTTGAACAGTTTCAATGTTTCCTAAAATTAAACACTTCTTGTGGCAGGTAGAGGCATTCAAGTGATCTGTTCCTCATGGATAAGTGAAGATCCCTTGGAGTTCACATTCTGCTTATCCAGAGTGCAAAAATAAAGCCCTGCTTCTTCTAGGATAAGCCCTCTCTGAGAAACTACTTGAAGCATTTGATAGGGGAGTCTTCTATTAAAAAAATAATGAAGATGAATAAAAAACATCTGTCTGGTGTTCTGTTCTCTTTTAGTATAGTCTTTTTTCTTATTGCACAATCACATGTGAAGCATTTCTGTTGATGCATTCATATTTCTTCTACTGATTAATCTTAAATTTATGAGTATGAAAAGGTGACTAGCTCTTCAGAGATTAGCTAATGTCTGGTGCATATAGCACTTCCAAACCTGTGTGTGAAAACAGCTTTTTCTAGAAGAGTGTTAATTCTTAAAAACACGCTCCTTTCATGTGGTGAGGATACGCTAATACTTGTTGTGCCATGCTAATAAGATCTAATCTTAAATTAATTTCTTACTCAGTCCGGTATGAAAAATAAATAGCATTTCTAGCTCCAGCGTCAGTAGCACTTTCCTGAAGTCTTTCTTCCAATGGCTCTGCTTTTCCAGGTGAAAATCCTGGCCCAGAATGAGAACAGCAGGCTGCAAGCTGCTCTTGTCAGCAACCTGAAGAGTGCAGTGACAGCAGCCTTCCTCATGTTGCCAGAGAGCTTCTCTGAAGAGGACCTTTACATGCAGATTGCAGGACTCTCCTACTCCGGTGAGTGTGGGGGGTCTGAAGTGGCTGGGAAGAGCTGGAGCTGGAGCACAGCTGGTGTCTCATGTGTGATAAATCATCTCCCTCCTTGCTTTGGGCCTGCACTGCTTTGTGCACTGAGAATTCTCTGAATGGTGGTTACGTAACAGTTCCACTAATTGGGCTTATTCACAGGAAATAGGTGTAGCCACATCAGCAACACTGCCTATACCTGCTTGATTTATGAACAGCTAAATGTGAGTGATTGGAGATGATGAAATAATGGGGGTTCTCTTCTGTTTGCATGGATTGTATTTTGGTGGAATGTTTCAAAACCTTTTGGAAAAAAATTTCTCTTTCCACTCAGTGCAATGTTGAGTCATCTGATAGTCTGACTCATACCTTGTCATCTCTTTTTGAGTGTGCTGTGTTTAAGGCTCTTATTTAGTTAACTCAAAGATCCAGGTTATGATTATTTGATTTGCATTTAACCCTCCTGATTGGTATTTGTTGAGTTTCTTTTTTTTTAAGAAATTGGTAAGGAAAAATATTGAAGAAACTACTGCAAACTATTCTTCGATATAAGATGTAATTGTTACAGTTTAACTCAGCATTGCTTTTTGAATGCTGACATCCTTACTGCAGTCTCTATGAAGAAGTTTGGTTGGAGCTGTACTTTTCACACCATTTCCTTGCCTCATACAGAAATGCACGTTTGGCTTTTAAAGGAAGCACAGGGGGGTCAGAGCTGCAGCTTGGCTCTACTGAGGAGTGTCACTGTTTTATGTAACACTTCTCAGGGCAGTCCAGATTGCAGCTCTCTTCTCCAGAGCAGTTCTCTCCTGAATTGTTGTCTGTTTTAAAGCAGCAGGAAGAGGGTGCTGACAGTGGGATTGCCAGCCAGGGATGTTTACTGCTTGAAACCTGCCCAGCACTGGCACTGGATTCTTGCTGGCCACTAGTGACCAAGTTACTTTTGATATACTCTTTGAAACAGTGCAATTAAACAGAAATCAGTAAAATGCTGACTGGCTGTGCTGTGTGAACAAAGCTGAGGCAACACAGCACCCAGCTGGGAATATACAAGAAAAAGGCTGCTTGTGGATATTTATTTTGCTGCCATTTCGTTAAGTCTTTCAGAGGCTGTACTAGTAGACAGAATTGATTTTATGTGTTACTCTAATCAGTCTCCTTGGAGACTGCTGAAGAGTGTTGTTCATGCTTTAATTTAGAAAATGTTTATCCTTTATTTTTTCCTGCATTTTTTGAGAGCACTGAGTCAGTACCATTTATATGTGAAGTGTTTGTTTTGTGGCTCGGCATAAACTGAAATAAACTAAGGAAGGCTAGCAAGTTGCCACCTTTCAACAACATTTGTCTCCTGAATGTGGGAAGTGGGAAAAGGAATTGATTCAGAATTTTGGTTGTTGATACAAGCTACACTGAGTATCTAACTCCTGGCTGGAAACCCAGCAAGCAGCCAGGCTGGTACCTAACAGAGGTGGTGGAATGTTTTCATACAGACTGACTGGCTTTTCATTTATTCTCTTTGAAATTTTTCAGTCATGGATCTGAAATGAAAGTGTAAAGGCCAGTAAGGTAACAGTGGTGTTAAAAGGAATTTCTTTTTGAAAGTACTAACACAAACATGGCTAAGAGGAAAAGTGATGCAGTGATTTTACCATGACTGCCATTAGCTGAACTCCAGGTACTGCCCTTGGAGTGCAGAAACAATGCAAAGTGTTACCTCACATTGGAAAAGTTTAGCTCATTTGCTTGTGGATACAAAGTATGAGGACAGGGCAGTTTGTTTAGTAACTGCTGAGACTGAGGTTGCAAAGACTGTCACTGTTACTTGACAGCTGGAATTATTTTGTTGTGCAAGTGAAGATGTGGACACGTGGGCTGATGACATTTTATCAGAGGCCACATAACAATATGTGCCTTCAAGGACATTTTTTCTGTGCTTGAAGGTGTTTGAATAGTTGTTTTTTTTACTCTTAGAAGATGATATTGGCATCTATAATATTGGAGAATAGAGTTTTAGATGACAGCTCTGTACTATGTTGATTTCTGTTATATTCTCCTTCTCAGTGTTTTTGGGGTTTTCCTAAGGGCTTAACCCTCTCTTTTCCTGCCTAGGTGATTTCAGAATGATAATAGGAGAAGACAAATCCAAAGTGCAGAACATAGTGAAGCCCAACGTTGCCCATTTCCAGAAGCTGTACAGTACCATACTCCAGGACTGCCCTCAAGTGGTGTACAAGCACCATCTGGGAAGGCTCGAGGCAAGTGTTCTCCTTCTAAACAGCTTTAAAACAAGCAAGTGCTTTGTCACTGACAGAAGGCAGGAATTGTGCCATGCACCAGGAGAGCAGCTGGAGTCTCTGTGCTTGCTGTTTGTTATGTTTCTGTTGTTTAGTTAATTCTGCAACCAGCAGACTTGCCTTAAATACCAGTTTTTTTCATATGGAGGAGGAACTACTGCTCATTTTCTCTGAGTATGGGCACAGAATAGAGCCCAGCAAGGGAATCAGAGCAGATCATTGTAAAATGTGTGTTCTAATGGCTTCCATATGGAAATAGCAGGCTAGGAAGTGAGGAATAAACAGATGGTTTGTGTTAGAGAGAAGAGGATGTAACTCAGAGGTGCAACTTTCTGCAATCAAAAACTGCATCTCACAAAAAAACCTCCTCAAGTTCTAGCTATGAAGGTCAGCTGATTAGAGCCAAGTGAAATTCTGGCATTAATACCCATTCAAAACGATTTTTTCCTTCAGTTTTTTTGGGAAATCCAGAGTAACCAATATCTTGAATTCCATCTTTCCAGTGTAACATTGCAGTTAGGGGAGAGATGCCACAGTCAATAGCAATTTTTCCTTTTGTAACCTGCATGTCCCTGTGTGAATATTCAAGTGTGATACAGACTTGATGGTGAAGTCACAAATAGCACCACTTGTCTCATGGACATGGGCATCTCTTCATCCTCAAGCCTTGTTAATTCTCTCCCAAATGTCTTTGTTAGAAATTGATTGAACTGCAATTAAATTAATGTTTACTGAGTACAGTAAACAGTTTTACTGCTATGCTTTGGAGTAAAATACAAGAAAATCTGTATTGTCCTGTAGCTGTCTCCATGTTTTCATATTGCTTGTGAACAGTTTGGTGGAAGCAATATTTAAATGAATTTGGGAAAGAATTAGGAACACTTCCTTCAAGAAGAAATTCCTTTAAGCAAATCCTGGTAGCATACTGCAAATTTATTGCTGGATAATAAATCTCTCCACAATCCCATAACAGTCATCAGGACTGCTTCAAATCAACAGCAGAATGAGGGCATTTAATCAACAAAGTGCTTTAATACTTTATTGCTCACACCTTGCAGTGGTTATTGGCAGTTATTGGCCAGGCTGAGGTGGCTGAGTGCTGCTGGGGGTGCAGTTAACACAGAATAGAACTCCCCTCTCCAGGATATGCGGAGCTACAGAGAAAATTCCTTCTTCAAAGGTCCCTGAGAACCAAAGGAAGGCAGAGCCCAGCTGAGTTTTGGTTCAGGCATGGATTCCTCCCACACAAAGCTCAGAGCTGCTGGCTGTCGGTGCCTCTGGAGTTGTGGCTGACTCATCTGGAGATCATTTTCTCCACACTGACAAAAGGGAGTGGAGAGGGCAACCAGACTCCTGTCTGATGTCTCCATGAAGTGGCTAAAACCTTGTGTGGGAGGAATGGAGCTCTTCAGATTTTCCTCCACTTTTGGAGAGCTCTGCCCCATCGTGCATTACATTTTGGAGAAATCTGTCCAGGCCTGCGTGTTGGTATCAGTGTATTCAAAAAGGGCTCCTTGGATTTCTGATTTAGATTGGAAAATGTGGGATGAATGTTTTCTTCAAATTATACAAACCAGATGTGGTTTGGAGTTTAAAGCAGAGAAAATGGTTTTCAAGCTAAACTTGAAATGTGTGTGTGTCTGCAGTTTGAATATATTCAGGCAGAAGAAACTCAGCTGAGAGGTCTTTGGGGAACTTTTTTTTTATTGTCCTGTACTTAAGTTTCCAAAGGAAATTGGATTCAACAGAAATGATACAGTTTCAATGAAAACTTACTTGCAGACACAGCAAGATCATGCCTGTCTTCCCCTGAATAAAAACCCTTGCACTGAGTCATTCTTCAAGTTGAGAACTGAGATACTGCATTTCCCTGTGCTTGGGAAGTTTTTATTAGCATTGTCAAGGACCTTTTCTAGTGAAATGGATCAGATTGTGTGAGATATTTATCACAGGTCAATTTTCTGACTTCTTTAAAAAAAAAATAAAAAATATAACTGAGTATTTTTAATGTTTTATTTTTATAACATACAGATTGATAAAAGTCCAGAAGGTCAATTTGCACAGCTTATGGCTTTGCCAAAGACTCTGCAACAAAAGATAACTGCTCTGGTAAACCCTCCTGGAAAGAACAGAGACGTGGAAGAAATTTTACTGCAAGTTGCCCATGACCCTGACTGTGGAATTGTGGTTCATCAAGGTAGGTCTGGACCAATGTCTGTAAACTCCTTTAAGATATGATAGATTTACAAATCTGTTGTATATGTTCTCCTATTTCAGAAGGGTGGGGTAAAGGGAAAGGTGGAGATTAGTCATGAAATACATTCATAAAAACCTGGGTTTGGATTTGATTACAGATAGCTTATCTGAAATAATATCAATAGCATTCCTAATGATACAGGAGGATATGTTTTGGGTTGGCTCCTGAAAGAGCAGAATTTAAGGAATAATAGTGTAGCTGCTTAGATCACCTGACTCTGGTGCTTCCATCTTCAGGCAAAACTTCATCAAAACACTGAGTTTTATATCCTCCCAGTCAGGGATGGCAAGGCTGAGGTCATTTTCTGTCTTGCTGACATTTCCCTTCACAGTCATCATGGTTAGCCCAGACATGTGAGCCCTGGCAGAGAGCTCCAGCTTGGAGGAAAAAGGCTGAGCTGCTTCTCATCAGCACAACTGCTCTGAGGCAAGATTATGTCATATGAGCAAGTTAAAGCTGATGCTGCAGACACCAGTGTTCTGGTACACGGCAGGAAAATTAAAAAGTTTAGTGCTTGGGGTCCTTTATGCATTTTAAGAACCTGACACATTTTCTGTTCCAGGTAGCAAATTTTGCAAGCTCTCTGAGCACAGCAAAAATTCCCAAGAAGCCTGGGAGCCACGAGGCACTAAGCAGGGAGCTGAGGGAGCTCTCAGCCTGCTTTCTGTGGGGGAAATAAAGCTCCTGGGTGCTGCAGTTCTCCATGGACAGCATGGGATGAGCTGCACCTGGACATGGAGGTGTTCAGCTTCTTTCTTGGGCTGGGCTGAACCAGTTGAGGGATAAAAGCTGGATCTGGAAGCAGAGCCTGCAGTGTTTGAGCTGCACACAGAGCTTGCTGTGCTGTGCTTGTATTTCTGGAGCTCTGGCAGGCACAGCTGTGGCTGCACAGGGAGCAGCAGCAAACTGGACCCATCTTCTCAGGCCCTGCAATTTAAACTCTTAGGAGAACAAATCAAGACTTTCACTTTTGTGGCCAAAGCATTTTCCTAATCCTTTAATCTGGGTAAAAGCCAGGCCAAGCCATTTGGGAATCCTACAAGGCAGAGCTGATTTCTCAACTTGAATTGCATTGTCCCAAGATATTTTGCCACATCAACACCATTTGTTCCTTTCCCTTCCCTATTCCTACCCCTCAAATGATTTTCCAGTGGAATATTGTATCCATGAATTATGCTAAGCTTAGTTCTTCAGTAAGGAAGCAGGATTTAAAAATATTTGGAATTATATCCCATGGGTCAATGCAGAATGTGTCAGTTTGGAGGAACAGCTCTGAGACTGCTGGAGTTCTACTTTTTTTTTTTTCAAGTATTTAGTGATGTGAGTAGTTTTGTACATACCAGTATGTTTTTATATGTGTTGGAACAAATATAACTTAATAGTTCTGAAAAAAAATTAAGATTTTTTTTAACTGTTCTATAAGAATCCCTGGACAATGAGAACTGAATGTGTCACAGTGCAAAGTGGTAGGCAAGCCTTATCTCCAAAAGCTGTAATTTAGAAAAGCCAGGGAAGAACTGCACTATGGAGGTGTCTCTGCTTGATCAGAGAGGTGCCAAATCCCAGTTTCATGTTGGAGTAAACAGGGTGTATCATTTGTTCTGCTCTAGAATGTGAATTTACCAGCACTTAGATGAAACAACTCTGAATCCTTTGTGGTTAATCATCTTAGTAGAGACCTAATGAGAACACTAAATAAATGGATCTGATCAATTCCTATTGCTTGTTGTCTGTTTTAATACTGATTTGGGGTTGTTTTTTTACATATGATACATATAAAATAGATTAAAATAGTTTAGAGAATACTTTTAATTAGTATAAAAAAGCAGAGCAAGCCCAAATTTTCTCAGTGTACATTTTACTTTCAGGCTAGCTCAATTGTATAACTGGAACAATATTTAACTTGTGCATGGTGGAGGGGGGAAAAAAAATCCACACACAAGTGCTGAGATGGGTAACATCTGTGTGCTTTTCCCTCTGCAGGCATTTCAGGAATTGTGAGATCCTCCAGTGTGGTGCAGAGTGCTAAAACCATCCTGACAGCTGGTAAGAATGTGTGTGATTTCTAACATGGGCCTTCTGATTTCACACAGGAAAAATGACAGGGCCCCAAGATTGTCTTGTTACAGGAGTTTGAAGAATAAATTTTTTGTGTGTTTAATCAGAATTCCCTGGAAAATAAAAGCAACATTTAAAGCTTTATTGCAAAATTATAAAATGCTGAAAGGGACTGGGGTCTGTGTAACTCCTAAACAAACAAAACAACAGCATCAGCTTTCATTTTCTCTGTTTCTGGATCCATGCATAGATTTTGTGGAGCAAAATAATTGGAAGGGAGAGGTTAAAAACAGTGTTATTCCTGTTGAATTTTAAGTTATCCTGAGTGCCCTGTGGGGCAGAACTGGTTAAGTGCAGGAGTAGAACAGAAATAGTTAAGCTGTGATTTTTTGTGCTCTCTTCCTCCCTGTTCTGATGGACAGAAAATCACCTCTGGGGCTTCTTAGCTCCTCTTGTGTGTCATGCAGTAAATCACTGACAGCCTCTCCTGGCACTGGCACTTTGGGGGGTCCTAATGTATCTTTGAGTAACACTTGTAATTCTTATCATGGTTTCTGCTTTGTGCACCTGAAATCAGTTATTTGTGAAATGTCTCTATTTCCCTTGCTCTTAACTGCTTTTTGCTTTATTTATGGTGGATTTTTTTCCCTTTAAGACAAACTGGAGTTTCTTTCTAATCAATTGTATAGAGTTGTATTTAAAAACTATTTTTTAATTGTGGTTTTAGTGGTGAAAACATATTTTTGTGATTTTATTTTAGGTAGAGGAAAGCAATTTTGGTCCTTTGCCTCCAGCACAAGCCAAATTTGAGCAAGGAAGCTTGGGGGAATGGATTTTTCTTACTTTTTGCATGATTTTGGGTTTTTTTGGGTTTTGGTGGGTTTTTTTTAATGTATTTATACTTTTCTGCCAGAATCTGGTCAAAACCATTAGTGACAGAATTCAGGAGTGAGATTTAACTGCTCAGGGATGTCACCTCAGTATTTTTGTGGTGTGAGGTTTGTGTGATCTGCCCTGGAATTGAGGAGGGATGGGTGTCCATGGCTTTAGAGTTAATTAGCAAAAACCTTTTGCCCTTTTTTGTTTTTAATATTTGTCTCCAAACACTTATGATTGAGTTTATATCAAATCTCTCAGTATCTTCTAATGAAGATTTTCTCCCAGTCGTGGTTTCTTAATTTAAGATGGATCACTGGGGCAGCATTCCTGGCTGTGCCAGCTCTTGGGGCTCTCCATGTTCATAGGAAACAGAATTTACACAGAGAAAACTGGAATGTGGCTCCTGCATGGAAGTATTTGCTTGACTCAGGCAAGGAATGTGTTTTACAGGAAAGTGTGGAGCTTTACATTCAGTCCCTAAGGATGCTGCATTTCTTTCTTTATTCTTTTTCCAAATCTTGTCTAATATTCTGTTCCCCTAAGACCTATTTTCACACTTTCTAGTAGAGACTTTAGGAAAAATATAAAGCTCTGGCCTTCTGCAGTGCTTATGTCAGGAGTAGTAGTTTAAAATAAAACAGTTATCAAAGAGAGTCATGAAATCTGTGGCTCTATTAAGCTCTGACTTTTTATTGCTGTTCCTAACAACTGTACAAATACTTTGCTTGCAAAAGCAAGTTTTCATTAGCTGGTCATCACTCTTTTTGAAGTGTTCTAGGGGACACAGTCTGTTTTCTTTAGCTGATTATTTTATCTTAAGAGCACCAGCAAAGGTGAGACTCCTGCTCTGGGGCACAGCATGGCAGTGCAATATCCAGCATTTCTAAATGCAGTGGTAAATCAGCAATAGCTGTGCTGAGATGCCAGGCTGGGTATAACATTACTGGCAAGGAGCACAAGAAGGAATTTCAACCCATTTAAAAGAACTTTTCTCATCTTTCTCTGCCAATGTGGTTTTCAAGTGGAGCTCCAGCTCTGTGTTTTTGTTTGTTGTTAAATGCCCTGTTTAGTTTTTGAAAATGTGCCTGTGTATTTCTTTGAGGCTGTGGTGAGGTTGCCTCTCTGTTTCCCATTAGAGATGGCACCAGGGTTTGATTTGTTTTCCCACACAGCCAGAGCCTGCCTGGGCTTTGGGAACTCACTCTGCAACTCTTATATTTAGCTCCTCTGAAGGAGATGTTGATACTTCTTCAGCTTCTTCTTTATATTTTACTCAAGGAATGCTGCAAGCCTTGAACATTTTTCTATAAATACAATCTTACAGATTAAATCATCAGTCAAAGCATTTGTCCAAGATACTTTTAAGTTAGCACAAATGTTCAGAATAGCATTTGTTTTCAAGGCTTTTTTTTTTTTTTAAAGGAGCAGGTTTACATATAAAATAGTCTGGTTTTGTGATAACTGCTCTCTTCATCAGCTGCCTGAGCAGATAACTGCTGGCTCCGCTGTAAATATCTGTAAATGTGCATGCCACACTACAAATATATAATTATTTGCTCCACATGACAGCTGTCCAGCAGTGCCTGCATCAAAAGGGGATCCAGGACACCGCAGCCAGGCAAACCTAGAAGAAGCTTTTGGAGACTCCCAGCCAAATCTGCTGTCTTAGAGCACCAACACTTGCAAAAATCTCGGTGTGGATTGTTAAGTGAAACCAGACACGAGCTGTGTTTACACCAAAACGCTGTGGGCTCATCCCATGTGCACCAGGGCTTTGTTCTGTCTCCTAGAGTGGAAAAATCTAAAGGGGAGGTAGAACCAAGTCACCGATTCAGAGCTGAAGCAGAAAGACATTTTCATGTGGTCCAAGTGCTTCAGATTCTGCGAGAGAGCTGTAATTCCAGCCATTAACTTTTCCTGCAGCTGGGATTCATCAGCCCGAGCACTGCTGCAGGGGAACAGCTGGATGGACAGAGCTGTGCTGGGCCAGCAGCTCCTTCCATGTGGGGTGCAGCTCAGGGAATGGAGGAGGAGGAGGATGATGATCATCTGCTGAGAGCTGCTCACGGGCAGAGCAGGTGGGCAGGCTGTTAGGAGCAGTTCCCCTGCAGGCTGCAGTTCCTGCACCGTTCCCTGCAGCCCTGCAGCAGCCGCACTGCACTTCCAGAAGCGCCTGGAATTCATTGGAATGGCAGAGCAGCAATTCCTCCAGCAGAGGGGCTGCATCCTGCAGCTTGGGCATTTTCAGAGCCACAGTTACACAATTTTAACTTCTTTCATTTGTGCTGTGCCAGAGCTCAGCCTGGCTTTGTGCTGCTGCAAGAATTGTTGCTCTGTGCGCAATCCCCATGCAGATTTGTCAGGCACTTCAGGATTTACATGGTTATTTTCTTGTTATTTGAGATGCTGCAAAGAAAAGCCTGTCATGACTTCATTAGTGTGCTTGATTTTGCAAAAAACTAGTAAATATGGAAAATCTGGAGCCTACATATGGGAGTTTGTCAGTTCAAAATGCTTGTATGGATGTTTTTCCTACAAAAGGTGAAGCTGAGTTTATTTAAATTGCAGTTGGAGACATGTGAAGTGCAGAACTGGTTCAGAACAGAAGTGATTCTCTGCAGTCTATTTGTTATCAGAGGCTTCTTACTCTGCCACATTCCTTCAGAAATAAGAGTGTGCACTTTTCCTACTCATTTGAGTTCTTGCAACTCAACTTTGAATGCATCTATCACTTAAAATATTATATCTTTAATTGTTTTCTTTCTTTTACTTTCCTTTCTTCATTTTTTTTGAGGCCTTTCCAAATCAAATATTATTATTCCCATCCCATTTCTCCCCTCCCAAAAAAAAAAAAGAAATCCAGTGCAAACATGGCTAAACTTGGGTTGAAGTTCCTTGTTTGTTGCAAATCTTTCCTTGTGTTCTGGGCTGTGATATTGTGTGACTTTTGGCTAAATTCCTTGTGTATTTTTAGTCAGTCATGTCAAGTGTTCAATTAAGTAAACACAGGAAAGGTTGTAGTAAATATTACTACGCCTTTAATCAGTGCACGTGTCAGAATGAGGGCTTTTTGTGCAGTACTGAAAAGTTGCCTTTTCAGTTCTGAATTTGTAAGGGTGTGATTAGACTGCTGTAATCTGAGCAGTCACTCTGAGTGTTATGTTGGGGTTTTTATTTGTTTGGTTTGGGGTGATTTTTTTAAACAAAAAAGGAAAAACAAGTAGCTGCACTGGCTGTGGTCTCAGAACCCCAATGAGATGCCAAGACTAACAGTGTTTTGGTTTTAAATTTACAAATACTCCAGGACTAAACCCAGCAAAATGCTGTGGGTTTTATACTCTAGGTCTGTAAGAGAAGGCTCATCTCTGCTGGAACTACAGAAATTGTTTAATTCCAAGGATACATTATACAAATATTTTGGGAGTCATCCTCAGTTCCTTCATATCTAAAACTCATAAATGCTGGGAGACAACAATTGCTGCTGGATCTCTGAAAATTGAGATGTCTGACTCTATTGTATGCCATGGCATGGTATTACCAGAGTTCTGCTCTGTTTGCTCTGCTTTGATAGCATTAGAAGTATTTTTGGTGGCATTGTTTACTGTGTTCTGACTGTGACAGGAAGGTTATTTGCATGTCTGCCTGCTGGATTAGGCTGCCATTCCTCCAGGGAAATCCTTCCTGTGATGCACTAAGCACCTTCTGGCTGAGTCAGCCTTGCTAAATGTTGATGTTTTTTTCTCTTCTTTTTTTAGGGGCAAAGAAATCTGTAACTTACAGTTTGAAGAAATTATATAAGATGACAAAGGGAGGGTTAAAGAAGACATCTTGAGTCTTTACATACTGTGTATGGGTAAATAAATGGTACTTTTTCTCTAAATGTTTTGCAGATGTGACTTTGCATACTTGAGAAGATTACAGTGTATTTAAGAAGTCTGTTCTGATGATTTACATGCCCAATTTTCCTAATGAAATAGGAACTTTTCTAATGGGAGGTTTGTTGGCAATAGGGCAAAGGAATTATACTCTGTAAATACTGAAATGAATTTTCCTGTATATTTTGAAGAGCTCTAAGTAAAAAAGATTGCTTGTACAGCTGGATTCAAACCCAAAGTCACTCGTTTTCCATGTGTTGGTAGCTTTACTTCCCAAAATACCCTCAGAGCCTCTTTCAAAATGATCAATATCCCAAATTTAGTTCTTTTAGGGATTTACAGAACTGGAGAACCCATTGAGTTTTCAGTAGGTATGAAACTGTCCTTTGACATTCCTGCCCTGACAAGTTCACCCTTGGAATTCCTCTGAGGATGCTGCCTTTGACATCTTGAACACCAAAAACTTCCCACAGTGACTTTCAGTGTGGGAGAGGGAAAAGAGCAGCTTGGCAGGGGTCAGATCCTTTAATAAAGATATTTAATAATATTAATAAATAAGGATATTTAATAATAATAATGAAATTGTGTGTTCCTCTGACGAGACTGAGCTGAAAAGTACCAGATTCATGGGCATTGTTACAAGGGCCAGAGTCAGAAGGAAAATGAGAATTCTGTGGATCATTTTGGGCAGACTTATGCAATATTTGTTATTTAGCAGAAGATTCCACCAAAACACTTGAAAATTTGGAATATTTGGAACAAAAGCACAGATTGTTTGATTCTTTGATTATCTTTTCTTTTCCCTGCCCACAAAGATGAAACCTGAACTCCCTTTAAATTAGCTAAACTAAAGCAAATTGGAGTTTTACATGACTTGTTACATTAATCATGCCATGAAAGAATGGGCATTGCTGCCAGTATCCATGTCTGGTAGAATAAATTTGGAGTATCTTTTGTAAATAGAATATTTTTCACACTGACTCAGGTGGATTTGCTGATCTGGGAATTTTTCCTTCAAGATCTCATTTTATTTGTGAGAATGTCAACAATAAAAATAATTTGATGGTAAAAAAAAGGAAATAAAATGTATCTTTCCTGAGCAGCATGATTGTTTTTTTTTCTTATGTATTATGTGATCATCAGGGCCATCTCTCAAGCTGCATTTGATTAGTGATCTCACTTTAAAAAATAACTTATTACAGTGAAGTTGTCTGCTAATTGTTTCCAGGGAGAAGTTCAGAGGATAAATTTAAGAAAGACAATAGAAAATACATTGTTGTATGTAATAGGACTCATACAGGCTTGCTTTAATCACAGGGAAACTTTTAAATATTGCTTATCTTGAAATATTTGACTTTGAAATTTTAATCCAGGAAATAATTACTGTGAAATAGGAAATAAATCAGTGGGAAACTTTCTAAGGTCAGAGGCAGGTTCCTAACACTTCGTATTATCCATTGGTGATAGAATGTGTAAAACAAATCCCCTCAAATGTCCCTTTGCTGATGGTAAAACCTTTATATAGGGGCAAAGAATGTTTGTGTGGCCCTGACATTCTCTGGCCCTATTAGTAAGAGGCCAAAGTCCCCAGTTTGCAAAGTTTATATTACAAAATGTGGAACTAGGGGATTTAAGCCACTTCCAGGTAAGTCTGGAATTTTTTTAATGATGAAATGCAGCTGCTAGCATTTCCAAGCAGCTTTCTTTTAGAAGCCCTTAAAAACACAGTTAAAGAGAATGTTCTGGATATTAAAGACACACTTAAAAGTGGGTTTTGGTGTTTCTGAAGGTGCTGGTTACTGAGATGGAGGTTCAGAACCTTAGAGGCCAGTGACAAATCAGTGTGGTGTGAGATGAGCTGGCCTCACTCCCACAGTGAAACCCCAGTCTCCGTCCTGCACCTTGCTGGCTGAGCATTCATCCCAGAGATAATGTTCTTGTGGGGAAAAGGGAAAATGGTGCAGTCCTGCTTGGTATTTAGCAGCCAGTTAACTGTTCTGGTGTGCAGCAGATGCTGTGTGCCCAGCACTGAGCTGTTTGTCATTGTCCCTCTGCCAGGGGATCCCTCTGTGCCTGCACAGGTGGGACTTTACTGCACCTCCTGTAGCCTCAGAGTTGCTGGATACCCACTGCAAGGCTTGGTCTGGCTTTATGGACTGTGCACAGCAATATGAGAGGTCATTTCGTGCTCTTTGGAGGGAGTTTTGCAAATCCCAGCTCGATAGTTCCCAGTTCCCTCCATCCAGTTCCGTGCAGTTGATGCGCTGCCAGTATCCAATCTGTGCACTAAATCTTTGGGAGACGTAACAAAGTCCTTCCTCCTCATCCATATAGGCTGAAAACTGGATTCTGCTCTGTAAATCATTCATCTTGTGCTTTTTAAAGAGTGGCCTACCTTTCCCCTTGGGGCCACTGGTCTTGAATGTATTTATTTTTCTGGCAGAGAGCCACGAATGAATCATAGCCCTGAGCAGCTCGCTCTGAACTCCTCACCATTGTTAAGAGAATACTTGGGGCAATTGTTACAGAGCTTTGCTATGTAAAACTTTTAAGAGAAGAAAGATTGATTTCAGCCTTGTTAGCTGCTTTTGAAGTTCCCCACCAGTTGTGTGGAAATTATTTCTTCTGCTCATACAGCTGTAATCCAGTAAAATAACCGGGGATTGTTGCACGGGAAGTGGGGACATGGGAATATGTTACTGCCTCTTTGTCCTAATGAGGTGTGGTTGTCCTTTCACCAAAACAAAGTCACTTCAGCCTTTCTTTCCATTTGTAACTTTCCTGTTTATACCTTCCTGCTCCATTTCCATACTTTATTGTTTCTCTTCTTGACTTAATTCTCGAGTCTTTCATTCTGTTCTTCAGACATCCCTCTTTTCTGCCTTGGCTTGTTCCACCATGGATATTGTTTCATGCTTCCTCCCCCTTTTTCCTGTGTAACAGAGCTTTCATTAAAGGCAACCAGGCAGATGATTTATTTCTGATGTCTTAAAAGGCTTCTTTGTAATGAAGAGCCTGGACCCAATCAAAGTCCTGAGGGTTTGTGTAGGTGAGTCAGCAGCGTGGGCCTCACTGCCTCTGACATCCACAATGCCAGGGGAGTGTGGAACAGCCTCCTGCTCCAGAGGGAATGAGCTGGATGACACAGGAAGAAGGGGAAATAAAAAAAAATAATAACGAATTTGACTGCATACATAATCATTTGGCAGCTCCTAAACTCATTTTGGAGAGGGCACAAAGCTGAACCACACAGGCTGCTGACCTCCATCAGCACACGGATAACGTGTTCTTCATTGCTTGCACATTTCCCCTTTTTCCAAGAGTTGGAGCAGGGAGTTTCTCCAGGTGCCTGACTGTGGGACCTTCCAAATTCCATCTGTATCTCTAAGTGGAGAGCCTGTATTTCTTCAGCCTGAGCCTTCTCTAGTTTTGTCAGGAGATCAGAGCCAGCACTGCAGCCTGAGCACAAGGAAGGTGCCCACAGGCAGCAGAGAGCTGAGCTGGGATCCCTTTCTGGCAGAAACACTTTGCAGCATCCCAGAGCTTCCTGATGTTTGCAGCAAACATCTGTGCCAAAATTGGGGAGAACAAGATGGACATGGAGGCCAGGATTCCTGGGTGGCTGAGGGAGCTGGAGCTTGTTCTTCACACTGAGGTGGTAAAACAAGAGCCTGCCCTGACCTGGGAAAATTCAGAATAAACACAGCCCTTGGTGAGTAGCCAGTGCAGGGGGATCTGAGCAGGGCTGTGACTCATGCCTTTTCCCAGCAATTAATTTAAAAATAGAATTGAAGTTGAAATATGCTTTGAAGGTCAGAATATCAGGTCAGTGTGTGTCTGATGGTTTTTCCTGGGTAAGGTGTTGAGAGATGACAAAGTATTCTTCATTTTCAAAGTCACTCTGCTGGCCATACAGCCTTTGTATGTATCTTTGTATTTTGTATATTGCAGGAAAAAGAGACATTACCTCCACATAACTCTTTTCTGCTCTGCTTTTTGTTTGAGACAACAGCTGCGCTGTCACGTTTGATACTGTGGTTTCACAAAGTTCTGCAGTGACCTTATTACCTGTTTATCTAGATAGAAATCTCCACCACAGTTGCTAACTGATCCTGAACTTAATAACTGCCTTAGGGAGAGGCAGTAATCACTTTACTCCTGCATGTTTTAAACTCTTACTCAGCCTGCTTCAATCAGAAATGTTTAGAAATGGATTCAGTTTTACTACGTGAACAGGAAGCTTCAGACTATCCATTCTAAAATTATTCATGCAAACTCCAAATATTTTATTTACATCTTTAGTCTAAGAACTTCCATGTAATTTTTGCCTTCATAATCCAGCATTCTGCCAAATCCTTTCCAGCAGTGGTGGGGACTGTTTGGATGGTTACACACGATTTTTTCTGAGAAATGGAAGGTCTTGCAGCTGCAAAGACAGACTGAAAATCTGTGCAAGTGTAGTGGGTAGAGAGGGTTCTTCCTCATTTTAAATTTGACTGAATTTGATCTTCAGGAGTTTGCAGCCACAAGGAGCAGCAAAAACTGACCAAAACCAAACACTCTTGTGTTCCTTCACTTCCCTTTGTTCTACAGAAACCTTTGAAACCCTTGAACCTGATATTTAAGATCCCTCCCCATTTCAATTAAATAAGCCAAGTAAATAGTAAAACATCTCATTATTGAATAAATTTGTGTTACTTCTCTACATGGGATCTCCTTAGCTCCATGGTGCACTTGGTAAATGTGAAAGCTCATGTTCCCACACAGTGATTATTTGCTTAATCTCTGCCTCCTGCCAAAGCTTCTCCAAACCTCCTATTTTAAAATTCATAATAGAGCATGAGAGGGGAGCATTCAGTGGCTTTTTTTATTTTTTTGGTTTTGTTTGTGGTTTTGGTTTTTTCTTTTAATATTACCATCCTCAAGCTGTCTTGCTCTCAGCAGTGGTGAAGTGTCTGGCTCACTCTCTGTACAAGAGTGAGAGCCAAGAAGTTTTTCCCTTCCTAGGATGCTTCAAGAAGGGCGGACACAGAGCAGCTCCCAATGTCTGCCTCATGATGCTGTCACAGTGCTTTGCCTTTACAGCCTGGGGCAAAGCTTTTCAAAACCAAATTCTTTACACAAGAAATTCTAGACCTTTTTTTTTCTTTTTTCTCTGTTTCTTTCCCCTCGTTGCCTCCCCAGTCTGGGGTAGGATGAGCTGGAGCTCATCCCACACACCCCTGGTGACTCTGTCCCTGCAGCCCTGCATTAGGTTCTTGCCAAGGAGGAGACTGAGTCAGCAGCACTTTGGCAGTTTGAAGGTGAGTTCCCTGCAGACAACAGGAGATGATGGAATCCATCACTGCACTTTCAATTCTTACAGCATTTCAAAGTGGATTATGTTTAAGGGTTCTGCTCGCACGGCTGCTTTTAAAGTAAAGGCTTGGTTTGTTTTGCTTTATGTTTTTGTTGTTTAAAGAATGTCTCCTCTGTTGTTTGTCTAGTTTATCTGTGATTAATTTAGCAGGATTCCCTTTCCAGTGTAGAACTGAAAATTGCTATGTTATTTGTATTAGAGAATCATAGGATAATTCAGGTTGGAAAAGCCCTCCCAGACCACTGAGTCCAGGCTGTGCCCAATCCCCACCCTGTCCCCAGCCCAGAGCTGAGTGCACATCCAGGAATTCCTTGGACACCTCCAGGGATGGGCACTCCAGACCTCCCTGGCCAGCCCCTGCCAAAGCCTGGCCACCTTTTCCATGGAGAAATTCCTGCTGGTGTCCAACTTGGCCCAGCCTGAGGCCTTTTCCTCTTGTCCTGTCCCTGTTCCCTGGGAGCAGAGCACAACCCCTCCTGCCCTGTGAGCCATTTGGGGAAAGATCCCTGGAAAGGGCACACGTGGGAAGCTGAGGAGAGAGTCCTCTTGTCCTGAGGAGATAGCTGACCTTAGTCCAGAACCCCCCAGTCACAGGAATCCCAAGTCCTCAGTAATTAGCAGGATCAGGCTGTTCCACTGTCCCAGAGGAGCAGTGTGAAAGTCAGGGTGGGTTTTTGCACCCAGCAGATGTGGCTGAGCTTGGTTCTTCCAGAGTAATTCCATGTGCATCCTTGAGCTGATGGAGAGATATTCCAGAGGGCTTTAGACATCATTTGGTGCCCAGTTCCATCTGTCCAGTGACCTGCTGCTGGTGGCTTTGGTTTAGAAGAAATTCTGGTGACTGAAGAACCTTTTCTTACAGCCTACAAATGTATGTATGTAAATGTATGTAAATTGTGTAGCTTACCATGAATTAATGTGGGAACTCTGAAAATAATTTTGCATCTCACCTTGAGCTGCAATCTTTTTTTGATCTTAATGATCCCACTTGGACTGAAGTTCATCTGGTCCTGTGTGAGAGACAGGACACAAATCAAATAGGGAGGTAAATCTGTGATGTGGATATTTACTGCATAAGAAAAAAGTGCACAATGGAGAGGTTACTGAGTATTTACCTTCAGCTGGGGATCACTGACTGTACTGACCTTTGCTTTACACTAAATTTGCCATTTGGAGTTCTGCTGGGAACCATTTGTGGTCTTTTTAGCAATGTTTAACAAAACTTTAACAAATTAAAACCAGTGGGTTGTGGCCAGGGGTTGCTTTTAATTTATTAATCTGCCACTCCTTTTGTATTTAATTTTTTTCAGCCACCTTGACTGTCTTCATCTTATGGGAACCTCCATGGGGTGAAATCTTTTCAGGAACAAAGCAAGCAAAAAGTACCTGTGGTTAAATGTTCTGAAAGAGCAGAGTTAGTGGTGTTCATGGTTCTGAGTCTGAAAGTATCTCATTGTTTGCCTGAAGATGATGCTGCTGTTCTGACCCTGCTCCAACTGAAATTATTCTGTCTCTTTTCATCTTCCCTCAGATGATGGGGCAGACAATTATGAAGAGGGCAAGCTTTGTCTTGAAGCAGGTAATAAATAACCATCTCCATCAATTTACAGTTTGGATCAACTTGTCTGGCTGGAATTACTGCAATTTAACACATTGTGGTGTAATGAATAATAAACTATCTTCAAAAAAAATTTAAATCTTAACGTATTTTGAATTTTGGGTGTGTTTTTATCTAAGGCAGCTCTGAGCTGCAGTGCAGCTGAATGTGGATATTTGCAGGGAAGAGTTTTAGATTCAGAGTTCAGGAGTGTTAACATTGCTGAAAAGATGTTTGTTTCTGATGAGGCCACGTAATTTGTGTGTGATAAAACATGCTTTGAGACTGATTTTAAAAGCTGCTGTCACTTGGTGTAAAATTAACCTGTTTCATTAAAGAAGGTGTGGCTAGATGGAAGCATGACTGGCAGAGATGGCAAAGCACTGCCATGCCTCACTAAACCTGGGACAAATAATGGAGGTTTGGGATACCTGGGAGAAAATGTTTGTTTTTGGCACCAACTGCATCGTCTTTGTGCAGAGTTTGGTACACCCTGAGCTCCCCTGCAGACTCCAGGGAACTTCAGGCATTCCTGGCTGATGGAAAAGAAGCATCTGTATGGTTGCTGTTTGCAAAGCAAAACAGGATGGCAGTAAGAAACTGGAAGAACTTCCCATAAATTCCATTTTTTTTACATGCAGTGATGGCAGCTGGGAAATTCCTTCCTTAGATGGGCACCTAAGGAGAACAGAGTTTTTGCAGCTCTGTGCTTGCACTGTTGATTGAAGGCACACAACACTTTCCCCCTGCTGCTGCTCTCAGAAATGCCTGAAATCACTCAGAAATTGTTCAGACCTTTGTGTCCCGTGGTGGGGAACACTGCAGTCTGTCCCAAAAGTGAGGTTTGTCACTGCTGGGGCCATGTGCAGGGAGGAACTTGCCCAAGGCATTTTTAACCAACTCTTATGCTTTATTTTCTTGGTTGGCCATGGCACAGGTGTCAGACAATTTCAGTAATAATTACAGGATTAATGGTTGAGGAGGGTCTGTAGGACTAGGCCTACATCTCCCTGCAGACTGCAATTTGCTAGAATATGGGGGTTTTGCCCTCTGGTTTCAGGACCTTTCCTGCCTCTCCACTGAAAAAAAAACCCCAAAAGAGTCTTAAAACATGGTCCTGAGGCAGCTGAGATGCACAGCCAGCCACAATCCCAGCTCCCTCACGCAGGGGTTAAACCCTCTGTTGCATTTCCCATGCTTTGTGAAGAATGGGATTAACTTTTGGTGATTAATGTACACTTGGAGCAGGAGTGGCATCCCAGGATTTGCATCATACCTTGGGTGCCTTCCCTGGGTGCTGCAGCACAACTTTTATTTTAGTTCAGCTACAAACCCTCAGCCATCTTGGTGAGTTTTTGGGTTTCAGCAAGATAAATTTTTGCTGGTATTTGAGTCAGCAAAGAGCCTTTGATAGCATTGGGTTGGAAAGTTCCTGCTAAATGAAAATCAAATTTTAACACAACAGAAAAACAAAATACAGCTCATCACCCAAGATTGGTTTTGCTTTCCTAATCTGTGCATTTGCCTGGTGAGCAGCCTCTGTTGAGTTCAGCAGCTCCACCAAGATTTTCTTGTGCTGCCTTAAGATCTGTTTTCCAAGATTCCCAATGTTTGACAACTTGCACTTCATTTTTGGGGTTTTTTACAGATGTTGACACCTCGCTGCAGTGGAAATCTGTAGGGAATGCATGGGGCCACTGTTCCCAGCCAGCTGATGCTCCTCAGGCTCCTTAAATGTTTAATAAATATCCTGTTCTAAAACTTCTGCTGGGAGCTGAAATAGCAGCTCCAAAGGATTGAAAGCTGTTTTGACCTCTCCTTTCTCAAGCTCCTCCTCATCCCAGGAGCTCTGTCTGGTTAAACAAAGAAACCCTTCCCACCTCTTCCCTCCAGCAGTTAGAAAAAGGAGTGGCAGACTTTTCTTCTCAGAGATACATATTAAAAAGTCTTGTAATTAGTCTGCAGCAATTAATTCTTGTGATATGTACCAAAGTCTAGTTCCAATCTTTTCTCAGCGCCTGTGGTTTTGTTTTCCATTTTTCATGGTATTTTTCTTGTCCAGCATCTTGTTTTTTCAAAGAAGTTTTACATTACTCTTTTGACTACTGTTTTCCCAAATATTAGATCATCAAACTTCTCTTCTTGCTTGCTAGTAATGAAAATAATCTCCAGTAGTCTATTAATACAATATCAATTTTTAAATTATATTGTTACAGATGTCACAGATGAAGGTTTTGCAACATGTATAAAATTATGTTCATTGTTGTTCTGACACTACATGCAGTTCATTTATTTTTTATCAACTGAAGTGTTCCTATTAGATACCCTTAGTGTGTGGAGTCTCAATCTGGATTTAATTTAGGTTTGGAATGTGCTTTTGGCTAGCTTTTGGTGGCCCGGAGATCTCATGACCTGTCCTTGCAAGGATATGAAAATACTTCACCGTCAGCATGATTTTGATGGGCTTTTAAATGGGAACTGGACAGCACAGAGCCTTCCTGGGCTCTGGATCTTTCAAGGAATCCAAGTGCAGGGTGTGTGGGTTCATCCCCGGCCGCTCCCTGCCCGCACCTCCCACACCTCTGGCTGCACCTCTGGCTGCACCTCTGGCTGCACATCTGGCTGCACCTCTGGCTGCACCTCTGGCTGCACCTCTGGCTGCGTGTGGGGGCCCGTGCTCCCTCCACCATTTCGGGCAGAAATCCCACTTTCAGCATCCCAAATAAACCCTGCTGTGCCTTGGTGCTTATTTTCCTCCAGCAATCGCAGTTGTGGTGCTTTTCTGTCCTTGTGCCTTCGTTGTCACGGCGAGGGAGGAGGAGCTGGGCAGGAGAAATGCCCTGAGCAGAATTCCACGGGGACGCTCTCTATTTCTGCTGCCCTGTGGTTTTTTTTGGGTTCCACCACGAAGCCCTAAGGCTCTTCATGGGGCTCGGGTTGATTTATTGTGCTTTTCCTTCCCTTTGCAATGCACTCCGAGAGCCGCCCGAGGCCACCTCGGCTCCTTGCGGGGATAAAATGTGGGGACGCCTTTGGTGACGGCCGATGTTCAGTGAGGACAGAAGAGGATCAGAGAACCTTTCCCATATCCTCTCCCGCTCTGGAATTCATTTGTGCGAGCCTGGGAACAGCATTCCCAGCTTCTTCCGAGTGCCTTGGAGAACCTTCGCCTCGGCTTCGGGGAAGCGGCTCCTCCAGATGCACAAACTGCCCGACAGCTCGATTTGATAACATTGCAGGCAAATTGATAACACTTGATAACAAAAGCAGGCCAAGTTTTAGCAAGACTTGCTCCTGAATTGCTGGGAAGCCTTGGCATGAGCGCTGCCGAGGGAATGGCCGAGGCGGGATGGTGAGAACAGGTGCGATCCCTTTGCAGCAGCGCGGGGCTCAGGGACAATGACAATATTCCCATTTTGTGCAGCGGGGCCGAGGAGCTGCTGCCCTGCGGGGAGGAGCAGCTCGGTGACCACGAGGTCTCAGCTTTACTCTCACTCCAGTGAGTCCCATGGGGAGCAGGGATTCTGTCAAACCTCGCTGCGGGGCGAGCACAGAGCAGCAAAGAGCCTCACCCATTGCCGTCAAATCGGAGGATGTGGCTGTGACCCGCACCCTGCAGCCGGGCTGAGGCAGTGACAGCAGGCTCTGGAACTCGTCCCCCGTGGGTGTTTCGGTGCGGTTGGGGATACCGAGCCGCTTTGTCAGATGCTGCCGCAGAAGTGCTTTGTTCTTGAGAGAGTTGGGCTTTTTTGTTGTTTCCCTGTAGTTTTTCCTGCGGGGGGAGGAAGAGGTTTAGGGTTAGGGCAGGGTGGCAGAGAATCAGCACTGTCCTCGCCCGTGCTCTCCTGTCCCCCACCCGGTGTCGCTCCCGGGGCTCGAACCCGCGATCCTCCGGGCCCGTGTCCCTCCTCCCGCGGGGGCGGGGCCGGGCCCGCGCGCGCCCTACCTGCGAGGATGTGACGTCAGCGCCTCATTACCCTAATTGCGCTGACGTCACGGGTGGCCGGCCAATGGGGGCGGGCGGCGCTCCCCACCTGCCCGCCGCAGAATTCCATCATTCCTGGGATTCCTCGGCGGGCCCGCGCAGCCAGCGGGGCCAGCGGCGCCGGGGGAGCCGCTCCTGCTCCGGGCCCGCACCGCCGCTGCTGCCTCCGGCCCGGCCCGGCCCGGCCCGGCCCGGCCCGGCCCGGCCCGCGGGGCGCCGCGGCCACGGTGCCGCCACCGGCACCGCCCGGAGCGCCGGTGAGAGCGCGGGGACAGCGCGGGGACAGCGCGCACAGGTGGCCGCGGGGGCGGAGGGAGCGGCGCGGGCGGGACGGGGCTGGGACGGGGCTGCCCCGGGCCGTCCTCTCCGCCCGGCGGGGCTTTCCCCGCGGGAGCCGCGCCGGGCCGGGCGCTGCCGGCGGCCGGGGAACCTCCCGAGCCCTCCCGGCGGCGTCGGGATCCAGGGCAGGGACTCGCCGGCCCCGGCTCCGGACGGGGAGCCGCTGGCCCGGCCCGGCTCCGCTCGGCCGGCTGCAGGAGCCGCAGGGAATGCCCCGGCAGGAAGGTGCCTGGGGGTACCCGCAGCTCCGGCACTGTCTGGAACTCGCAGCTTGGCTCCCGCCCATCGCGTTCGTCCCGCAGGGAAAATCCCCGGCTCCCTATCGGTAGCAGAGGTGAAACCTTCCAGAACGGGTCCCAAGGGCGCTGTGAAGGCTCTTGGCGCTGCAACTTTTATATTCCATTGGCAGAGATTTTTATCTAGCCTTCAGCAGCGTGGTGTCACGCTGCTCCCCAGGCGCGGTCAGAACTAATGAATTCCCTGAGTTAAGCTGTCCACGATGCCCGTGCAGCCCTTTTCTGAGAGTGGATCAATGGGAATTTAACACCCGTTCCCACTGGCACTGGAGGATCCACAAAGCCAGCTCACTTCCTTTCCACTCTCTTGGTGCTTCAGGATTATCAGGAAAATGAAATAATGGCCCCTTTAAAAAATTGCACCGAAGAGGACTTGGCTGATTGAGAGTTCCAGGATTTCTCCTGCAAGGTAGTTTCTCTGATTAGCTTTTCTCTGTCTTTAGAGCAGAGAGTTGTGTTTAAGAGTATTCCTCGTGGAGAAACAAACTGCAGTTTAGGAAACCTGAGTGAGTGAAACTCTTTGCAGGCAGTGATACTGAGAACCCTTAGATCCAAAACTCTAAAACTGGGCAGCAAGATCCATCTCCTGCCTTAATAATAAACTTTTTTAAGGCTCTTCTCCAGACTTGAAGGCCCTTTATTTGTATTTTCCTATGTGAACCTGTGAGATTTCTCATGTGGAATGTGTTTTGCCTAAATTCCCTACATCTCTTCTTACTGAGCCACAGTTATAATCTGGTTATTGGGGATCAGGCTATGAGGCTTTTTGGGTTCAGTTCCAAGAACTTCTTTGAATCACAAGAGGTAGATGTGAGCCCTTAACTCTTGGTAGAATTTGGGCCTGCCTGCTGTACATGTGTGTGTTCCTAATGAACTGGGCTGGAGCAGTGGCTGCTGCATCCCCAGCACACAGAGGGGAGCAGGGATGGATGTTTTGGTGCAGGATGCTGTTCCTTCTCTGCTCAGGAACCCCTCTGTGGGATGGGCTCAGCTTTTACAGCCACCCTAGAGCAGGGCCAGAGCTGAAGTGATGAGCACCCACAGTACTGCTGAGATCCGACTCAAATAAGACAGAAAACATTTGTACAGCCCTTTGGGGCAGGTTAATTAAGGGCATTCACATCACAAACCATCAGTTTCTTATTTACACAGGAGCAGCTTTGATAACCTTCTCAGCAGCTCCATATTGCTGGGGTTAATTGGTTTGTTTCCAGACACACCTGGAAGTTTTCTGTTGGAAAAGGGAGCTTTGGTTCAGCTCTCTCTCCTGTGGTTAAATGTTTCATAAGGTGTTTGCAGCAGATTGTGTAACACATAGGATGCTCTGAGGGATCTTGTAGCTACAAGACAAGGTCAGCTTGGACTTTCCCACCTTAAATTTCTTAGCTTTGTTAGCTTTCAAAAATTACTAATAGTTTGCTTCTTAAAATATTGCTTTGTTAAGGGGGATTTGTGCAACAAGACAGCAAAAAGCACAAGGTAAAATACCAAAGCTCTGCTTTAAGCTTATAATTTCCTGTGTGATGAGTTAGATCGTTGTTTCTGTTTGAAGATTTGCCTGTTCAAACACATTTTCCACGTGCATAACAAGCATGGTTTAAAAAACTGCCAGAGCAGGGGATAAATACTTTTTTTTTTTTTTTTTTAAATAAGTGGTATTCAGCCAAATAGCCTGGACTTAGTCTCAAGGTTTTGAGTTGTAAATGCAGGGGTTAATCAGTGTTATTTGGTAATCTTGATCTAAAGTGTGAACACTTAGACATTTCACATTTTAACATTTCACATGGGTATTTTGAGCACAGGGTTTTTCTGTCCACAAGCAGAAGCTGTGGTCCAAGCACAGCTGAAGAAATTCAAAATGTGTTGTGCCTATCTGGGAAAGTTATTAATTACAACATGCTTATAGTTTTTCTCATTCATGGGGCAAACATGCTGTACTCTCTCCTGTCATAAAGAATAAACTGTATTTATCTATTTTGCGTCAAACTTCTGCTTTCTCTTCCTTCCCTTTGTGGATTTACTGATTGTGCTGATCAATTGTGTTTGGATTTCCTCTTGGGTTTCACTTTCTTCCATTGAAATCAGCAGAGTCTGTTTCTTTTTGGATTGTTTTTGTATTCATTTCTGGGTATGAATTTGGGCAGTTTTGGGCCTGTCTCTCCCTGGGTGGGAGCTGCTTTTGACCTATTTCACCACTCTTTTCAATTAATCTTGTTTTCCCTCTACTTGTGTTTATCTACACTTTGGTCTTGATGGTTTCTCAGGTGTTTTGTTATTCAGGAATTGCTTTTTTATGGTTATCATTAATGGGCTTTGTTTATTAATCCTGCTCTTCTCCCTCCAACCTTCCATGTATGATTTATCCAGATGGGAATTCAAGTTCCAGGCTTTTCTGTCCCTTGTGGAAAGGCTCAGCCTTTCTCTCCTGGCAGGGTGTGTAGATGTTGGAGGATGGTTTTGGTGTTCCTCAGGTGTTTGCAGAGGCTGTGCTGCTGTTCTGTCAGTCCCACTGGAACACAGGCATTGTCCTGCCTGGGACTTCTCTTCGGGATTTCATTTCCCAATTGTGTCAAAATTCTCCTTTTGTCTTTCCTGCACTTGTGTCTGTTGTTCTCATCACCCAGTTTTGTCCTTGTTTTTGGCACCTGACTTTGGGTCTGTCCTAGACCCATCCTAGCTCTGTGACATCCCTGCCCAAATGTCATCTTTGTTTCCTTTCTCTCCCTTTGCCATTCCCTCTTTTTAAAAAATTCAAATGTGAAGTTCTCCTCTTCATCTCACATCTATCCTGGCATCCCCCCCTGTGAGCCTGAGCTTTGGTGGGATTCAATAATCATCTCTGTGTGGGCTGAGTGAGTGCTGCTCACTGAATTCCAAACAAGCAACCTCAGGGTTTTCCCTGCCTGCTCCTCCTGATGCTTGCAAGGTGCTGCATAAATCCCTGAAAACACCAAACTTGTTCATTTTCTAAAGCTTTCACTTCTCTGTAGCCTTCAAAAAAACAGCCAGCAGCAGGAATTTGTAAAGCTGAGCGTACCCTGTGTGCTTCTGGATCTTGCTAAAATGTGAGGAGAGGGAAAATCAAGTGCAGAAAAGGGAAAATCAAGTGCAGAAGAGGGAAAATCAAGTGCTGTTCCTTTACATTAAGGGGTATTGTGTGCTTCAGGTGTTGCATAAAAAGAATCACAGGTGGATCAGTGTTCAGATGAGTCTTTCAGACATCTCTGCTTTCACATTTTATGTCTTTACTGTTTTCCAGAATGTTCCTTTGCTGCTGTGTAGGTGAGAGGACACGACAGGGCAGCCTTGAGTGGGAGCAGTAACTGATAAATAAGAGCACTTTGTAAGATATTAAAGTAATATTTGAAATAACAGTAGATAAAAGTATCTTGAATGTTTGAAAAAGGGCTTTTGGCTCCTGTCTCCTGAATCCAACAGTTAAGACTTTGTAACCAGTGAGATTTCCTTGGGAAACTGTTTCCAGGGAGTTTAAATCAGATGTAGCCCAGGGAAATACAGTTGTACCTTGTGTCTCAGTTTCCCTTGCCAAGCAGCTGCAGAGATTGTGTTTTGTGGGGACACAGGGAAATTCAAGGTTGGCACAGACAGGTTTGTGTCATGCTGAGAAACAGCAGGATTTGGTCAGGAGTCTCCTTATTAACAGGGTTTTTTGGTGATTTTTTTGGTGATGGATTTTTTTTGGGGTGTGTGTGTGGTTTTTTCTTTGTTTGTTGGGATTTTTAAATTTTATTTATTTATTTCTTGGAAGCTTGGGAATTATTTTTGCTCTTTCCCTTCTGGAAGGTGACTCCCCCAGGGTGGCTGGGCTGTCCTCTCAAGGTACATTTTCTGACCTTGCCCTGATCAAATTGGGGTTTTAAACTTGGAGCTAAGAGATGATTCCTCCTCTCTCACTCTCCTGGCCAACCTTCATTTCTTTCCTGAACTGCAATCACTGATTTGTTAGTCTAAATTAGAGATAAAGAGATATTTAACGCTATTTGTAAAATAACCTGGCAGTGTATAGCTCCTTGCAGGTATTTTTTGTTCTCTGTTTAAAAAGTTGCAGAATATCTGGGATTTCAGCCTGGGAATTGCAGGATTTGAATGCACACAGGGTTTGGATGGCAGGGGAACACCTCAGCAGCTCTCCCATGAGATGAACTTCAATAACACCCAAAGCTGCAAGGCTCTAGCCAGGCCACTTTTAGTCAAATTGTTTTTAAAGTGTCTAATTTCCTGAATTGAGTGAAGACTTGGTTCCTGTTTCCTTCTCCCAGTGTGGGTTTCTGTCACCAGTTAATTCTCTTACTGGGAGCATTTTCCAGAAAGAGATTTGGCATCTGCTTCTCCCATCATTTGAAAATTACTGGAAAGCTGAAAAAAAAAATAAAAATTGCTTCTTAATGTAATTAATTTGTAATGCAATCAATTGTTTTGATTTTGCTGAAATTTCCACTGTTCTTTAACAAGAGTTGGGTTTTTTTTTCCTGAAGAGTTGACCAAAAAATGCAAACATTGCTGTCTTTGAAGTGTAGGACGAGGTTAGAGCTGAGTCCTGAGTTATCTCAGTCTGGTGCAGCTGCAGCCCCTCATCAGGCAAATTAAATCATTTGTCCATCTCAATTCTTACTCTGCTAGAGGAATTTGTGTGGCAGGGCCAGTAAACTCCAAGAAAACAAAAAATATGAAAGAAATGAAGCATCAGGGTGGGAGTGGAAGGGTGCTGAAGGCTTTTTCCCCTTTTTCAAATCTCTGCTTTGGAGGAAGATGTGGGCAGGTGTGAAAGGAATAAATATTTAATGAAGACAAAATAGTGAAATAAGCTAAGAACTTGTTTTCTAAAACCTCTTGCCCACAGGTATTGTGTTTAAATTAAAGAGTTAATTGACTTTATAAGTTTAGTTAAAATATATTCTTGAGCAGAAGCTGATTCTGACAGGGAGGGAGAAATGTTTTAATCCTCAATACATTGGGTTATTTCAAATTTGTCTCTTCTTGCATAGCTCTATGGAAATCTTACTGGATTTCATTATTTAAATTAAAAATATAAGCTTTAAGCTTAAAGATACATTTTCCTTCAACTTACAAACTCTTTAAAATCCTTTCTCTTGTGCTTTAAAGTCTTTGGTTAGTTTAAAGTCTGACTTATTTAGGAAGAGGGAGTGAGGATAGTGAGGTTTATTGTTTTAGTGCAAAGTCAAGGAAATTGCTTCCCAAACATGTGCTTGTTGTTAAGTCAATGTACATGTTGGACATGTGTTTGAGATTTCTGCAGTTGCCACTACCTCTTTTTTTTTTTTAAGATCATACTGTAAAGTGAGTTACAGTAAACAGTTCTTATGAGAGAAGTTTTTGCTAAGATTTTGTGGAAAAACCTCCACAAAATTTAGTTGTTCTGGATTTTTTTCTTTCTCCATTTTTTTGAACAGTTTTTAGCAGTTCTGCCTGTGCCCTTTTATTTGAAAACACGTACAAGTTGTTTGCCTTGTAGTAAAAACATCTTGACAACATGTTATTCTCTTCCTTCCTTTCCCTTTCATATTTTTGGAATTTCATACTGAAACATCCTTTTTGTTTTTTAGTTTGAAGCCATCCATGTGAAACCTTAAAAAAGCTGCAGCTCAGTCACTGGATTTATGGGATTCTGGTGTAGAGCTGGAATAGGCATTTTTAATGTTCTGGGGTTAATTTTTCATGGATGGGAATTGTGTGTTGTAAGGGGCAAAAATCCAGGGAAAAGCGGCCACTGAGGTGTGATTATGATGGCAAAAAACACAGTTCTGTGTGTGGTTGTACACACACATCCCCAGAGCTCAACTATGTGATTATTAGTAAAAAAACCAGCTTAATAAAATGATAAAATGGGGATGATTCTACTCTGGGCATGGGGGAGGGTGTGGGGGTGATGTTTCTGGGGGATCTAAAGCTACCCAGGCCAGCTGGGACAGCATCCCTGATCTTGGCTCAGTCCAGCTCAAAGCCCACCACCACAGGTGGGAGTTACACCCTGTGTGAGCAGGGAAACAGCTCCAGCACTGGGGAATTCGGTGTTCTGCAGTGTTTGGGTGGGAAAGGCAATCCCAGCCATGCCCTGTGTTCTGCTTTTAAGGAGCCCTGTGCTGGTGCAATGAGCAGGGAGCAGCAGAAAGTTGGATTTCTGATTGTTTTTGCTGTCATGCTCCTGTTGTGCATTACTCCTGCTGTAAACCCGAGTGTTACATTTACTCTCTGAAACTTTGCTTCTGAATTTTGCAGGATCCAGAGGGGAATGGAGACTCCCTTGGATGTTTTGTCGAGAGCAGCATCTCTGGTCCATGCTGATGATGAGAAACGTGAGTTCCCTGCCTCGCTGGCTCCAGCTGCTCTGTGTTTGCACTGGGGGTCAGCCTCGGGGCTGGTTTGATTTGAGCTTGGGATTTTACTGAGCCCCAGATGTGTAGAAAACCCTTCAGAGTTTGTTTTCCTCAGGTGCAAACCCAACACCTTGCATTTAAATTGCTCAAACACCTTGCATTTAAATTGCTCAGTGGGCAGGAGAGACTGACTGATTTCTTTTTAAAAAATGATTTTTACATATATGAATAATATAAATATCAATTCATTAAGAAATGTATTTAATTCATGTGGAGGTGCCTCTCTTTTCCCAGCTGCATTTGCATTGTTAGCAGACAAAAAGTTCTGGTGGAGCTGCTGTCTAACTAAGGCCAGGTTGAGAGCTCAGGCTGCCAGATAATTTTGGTTAGATCTCATTTAAAAACACATAACTGGGTGGGCACCAGTGGGCTGCAAAGATTTCAGCTGATAAAATTTCCCAAGTTGACTGTTATCATTTGTAATCAGCTCTTCATTTGCCTTCCTCTGCCAGCAGAAGGGAATTACAGGATTTTAAACAGCCAGGGGTTCACGTTGCCCATTATTTGGGTAATATTTTTGCTTTTACCATTGGTGGTAAAGAGTTTCAGATGGGTTAACTCACATTAGAATAATATTTTCTATTCTGCCAAGCTGCAGTGCCACTTCACAGATCATATTGTTACCTGCATGCTCTGCAATAAATGTCTTTGGTACTTTGAGTAGTGTGTGCACTTTGGGTATCAGCCTCAGGAAACAAATGGTAATTTGGATTTCTGACTAGAAAAATGGTATTTTGGGTTTCAAACTGCTTTTGTGAGTCGTTTCTGCACATAAAATCACCTTGTAAGGTGAATGCAGCTTTTCTTCTTCTGTTCCTTTGTTCTTTATATATATTTGAAAATGATTTGCCATGAATATTGATTAAAATAATTGGTTTACTGCTGGAATCTGCTTTGTAATGAGCATTGGTTTTGCTGTTCTTGCCTGTTCACTTTGCTGCTGGATAAATACTGAGTTTTCAGTGGTGCCACTGCAGAGGGATGGTTTGGTTGATTTGCCCCAGTTATTGACTATTACTGGTGAAATGAAAAGCAGTGGAGCTCCTGGAGGAAATCATTTCAACCATGATTTTGGCCTGGAGAGTGGGTTTCTTTTGGATACATTTTAAAAAGTGCATTTTGAATTTGTGCTCTCCATTTTCTTGAGCTTAAATGCTTTCTTTTTGGTTAGCTATTGCCTAAGACTGTAGTTTGATTTTGAGCTCCACAGGGCAGGAATGTTTGATTTAGAGAATCCAGGGGAGGGCTGATTCAGTGCAACTCGCATGTGAGGGAGCTGATGTGGATCTGGTTCTAATTTACATTCCTTTAGTCTTACCACTTAGACTTAATTAGATTTATGCCACTCTGCAGCTTCTAACTTGTGCTGTCTCCAGCCTTGCCCTGCTGTTGTATCACGCCCCAAAGTGCTGCAGTGGCAGGAGCTGCTGAGAGGAAAGAAATGAGCAGAGCTGTCCCTGTTCCTGTGACAGCTTTTGGAACTCCTTCTGGGTAAAAAGAAGTCAGTTTGGAAGTTAGTTTTAAATCTTGAATTTAGCAGTTATCCTTGAGCTCCTTCTGGGTAAAAAGAAGTTAGTTTGGAAGTTAGCATAATCTTGAATTTAGCAGTTATCCTTGAGCTTTCAGTGAGGTTCTAGCAGTGGTGCTGTCTGTATTTCTCTCTCCACAGTCACTTTGTCTAAAACAGAATTCTGCAGTGTTTCCAATGTTCCAGCAATGACCAGAGTGCAGCAATATTACCAATATTCATGAATTTAAAGCTTTGACATGTGAAGGATCCCCCTGTCTCTGTGGGCACTCACTGCAGGGCCAAGTAATACTGGAGTGTCTCAGTGTATACAAATTTATATTGTATTGTGTATTTGTGTATACAAATCATGAGCTGTTTAAAACAAATACTTTTCAACTTAGCAGCTCTTAAAGAAATGAGTTTAACCTCAGCCAGCAACCAAGTGCCACAGAGCTCCTCCCTTGCATGTCCCCAGCCCTGCTGGGATGGAGAGGAGAATCAGAAAAAGGTAAAACCTGTGTGTTGGGATAAGAACAATGTAATTATTGAAATAAAAGGTTATAATTATGCTAATGAAAAGAGGGAGGGATGAAACCCAGGGCAGACCCACTGAGTGATGCCCAGCACTGATGGGTGGCCCCCAGTTGATCCCCAGTTTCCACACTGGGCAGGATTCCCTGCTCAGTGATCAGCTAACCCTGGCTGCTGCTTTCACTCTCATCTCTGGTTTAGCTCAGCAACTATAAACTGGATTTCAACAGCTCCCAGTTTAAATCATCCTGCACTTGTTAGCAATGAAAATTTATGAACCATGTTTGTTTAACTGTGGTGTCATGGGAAGGATTAATTATGGAGCAGGAATGGCTACTGCAGTTTGGCATTTTAACTCCTACCATGGGGATGTGAACAGTTATTTAAGTTTATTCTACAGTGGATCTGTACTAAGAAAATCAGAAGAAGACAGGCAATGATGTCATTGTTAGCCAGACATGTTAAGGCTGGTCACTAATTTCTGAATTGTCAATAGAGGAGGAAAGGCCATTAAAAAAAATCTGTTTCCCCTGGTGAGGAGCCGTAGGTGATGTGCAACTATTTCATCTGCACATGGAGGGTCTTGCTGGGATCTTTTCAGGGCTTCAGAAATAGGATTTTGAAGAAGGAACCATCTCTATGAAGGGCATCCATGCTGGTTTTTATGTTGTCATCATGGCCTTAAACCTTAGAGAACGTGGGTTCTTGTAAAGTCAATTTTTTCAGTTTCCAATGAGACACTTGACACTCATTGCTCTTCTCTCCCTGCCCACTTCTTGCTGGGCTTGTTCTGATCTCTCATCTGCTCAGGGCTCAATCTGGCTGCTTTTGGAAGAGCACAGGATCAGCTGGGAGGGTTTAGCAAGTATTCAAGCAGTGAGGAGGATTATCATTTCATATTTATCTGGTCTAAGGGGTTTGGGAACTGGTCTTTCAGTTGTAAACAGAGCTTTAAAAGCATAATCTTGACATTGAGATAATAGTGTAGGAAAACACTAATCAGGACTTGTGCTTGCAGATTTTATTGTAAGCACTTTGCACTCAGTCTGTGTGGATTTATAGGAACACTTTATTTGCACTTCCCTCCAATATGTAAGCCCAGTTTAAAAATATGGGAAAGAATGAGAAAAAACCTGTATTTTCTCACTCTCTCAGGGCAATATAGTGAGAAGTCTGCTGTGGGCAGGCAGGAGAAAAATACACTTCCAGAAGGAAATGAAAGGTTTGGGAACAGCTCATTCATTAATGGCACCACCAAATCCCTGGTAAAACTTTGTATTTTAATGCCTTGCACCAAATCCATACATGTTGAGTCTTGATTTATGTTCTGCAAAACTGATAGAGAACTAACTACATTGAATAAAAAAAAAAGAATTATCTTTGATGACTCCATGCTCCTTGCACATGTGCCATCAGTCACATGTGTGCAGGGCAGCCTGGAACTGCAATTCCACACTCCTTGCCTGTGAACACTGTTATTGTTTGGCAACAGTTGCTTTTATGTGGTTTAGTTTAATCCACTTCAAATAATTAAGCCAGGCCATACAGTTGATATTTCTAGTACAGAAGAATTATTGTGCTTTAAAATCCCTGCCCTAATCCGCTTTGTAATAAAATCCTCGTGTAGACAAGAGGCACCAAGCAGTTTTTACTGTTCCTCACTGGTAGCAGGAGTTCATTAGGAGCATGAATTTGGTGCTGGCTGCCACCCCCTCATGAATAAATATGTAATGATTATTTGTTTTGGATAGCTGATCCCCCAGAAAAGATCCTGCTTCGAGGCTGAGCTGAGGAGAATTTATTATTTTTTTAGCCCTGTTGAAGAAGATGGTGACTCTGTGAGCTTATTGTTTTAAATAAGAAAACAAAGCAGTATTTATAGCAGAATTAGACTTGAGTGTTGTTACTCCTGTTGAAGATATTAATGATGAAATATTTCCAGCATCGCCAGGACCTTCCACCCACGCTGCCACTGTTTGTTGTGTAAATTTATGGCAAATTATGGGCAGCAGCAAGCCTGAGGCAGGATTTAAAATCAGTGTCTGCAGAACTTTAAAGAGCTTCCATCCTGCTGTGGGAACAGTTCCATCAGCTCTGAAAATGCTCCAGATCCTGGAGGTGTTTTAGTGACTAAAAGTGAGGAATTGGATGGCAGTTGGTACAAAGGGAGTCTCCAGGATCATTTGCAGTTTGGTTTTTGGAGGATTGTGAGGTTTTTCCAGCACTGGTTTGGTTGGTTTTTCCCTTTTTCTAGAGGTTCACCTGCTTCAGAAGAATGGGGAACAGCACATAATCCTTGTTTATTTTCTGCTCACAACTTCACCACGTTCCGAGTAGAACTGGGAGGAATTTTAGTGTAAGGACAGGGAATATTCTGTAGCAAAATATTACTCAAAACCAGGAAGGATTTCCAGTAGAACACAATCTTATCATTGACTTGCCTTTTGTGTTTCATTTCCACATGTGGGTTCAAAATAACAAATCTTGTGCCAAAGGAAGGAAGAAATGGAAAAGGTCGTGGGTTGTGAATTAAGAGAGGTTTTGGTGCTGCTGCTCATCCATGGAAGTTCTGCTTCAGGGGTGGAAGGGAATCCAGTTGGTTTAATATGTTCAGGGTTCTTTTGAGATCTAAAATATATTTGTGTCCTTAAATTCCTTCTTTGGAGGGTGTTGGGTTCTGTTCCTTTACCTGGGAGTCATTGCAAAGACCGACTGAATCCCTGCCTTGGTTTTTCCCAGTTTAGCCTAAATAAGAATTTATCTTTTAATGAAGAGGTTGTAATGATGCTTCTATTAAAAAACCTTCCTTCCTGTGACTTCCAGGACTCCTCCAGCAATGAAGTTTTTTGTTTTGTAGGACAAAACTTACTGCAATCCTGCTTGGTTGAGGGCCACACAACCGCTTGAATTAAGATTTTTATTTTGCATTTTGTAAATAAATTTATTATGTGTGCATTTTTCTGAGTGCTTTCAGAGTTTGGGGGGTTTTAATCAGGGTTTCTCAGCTCTTGGGCATCTCTTATTAACCAGCCCAGCACAAATTTTCATTTAGAGCTTGGCAACTTCTTCAGGACTTTGGTTGAGGGGAGAGTGAGAAGTTCTCCAGGATAATTTCTAATATGAATATAGATGGGTTCGCCACATGGATGTTTGTTTCTTCTTTTATGGTTAATTAAAATATTGATTTGGTTGTGTTTTTGCCAGATTGGCTGAGAGAAGAGGCAGATATTTGATAGACACAAAAAGTTGGCCTTAAAAAATAGAGGTGTAATCAGACTGGTAGTGTTCTGTAACTCTTTAATTGTGGAAATTAATTCATAATTAACAACTGTGTTTGTGGTCAGAGCTTATCTGTGCTGTCCAGCAAAAGAGAAACTGAAGTTTCCTGAAGGAAAAGCTCTGATTTCTAAGGAGCAGAGTTAGCAAAAATCTACATTTGTAATCCCTTCACAGCCAGGAGAGGTGTTAAAAGTGCATTTATCAGTTTGTCATGTGAGTAATGCTTGATCAATGGTGGAGTGGAACTCATGACATAAATCATCTTTTTTTATTTTTAATGGAAGGGGGGAGAGTATGGAAATGTGCTGTTTCAGCATAGTAATAATGTGATGGAAAAATGTCAGTGGTTCAATCCTTGAGGTGCAGCCTGAATCATTTGCTGTTGTATGAATACCAAAACAAAGCTTGAAATAATAAAACTCCCAGTAACAACGTGCAGAGCATTCTGCTTTTAAATTGATGAGATTTACATCAGAAAATACTAATATCTTCTTCATTTTAAACGTCAAAAAAGCTGGTTTTTTACTAAAATATCTGAATGGCTGAACTCCTGACCTTCTGCTTTTTGTGTTCCCAAAACCTTTAGCTGTTTGTATCACTCAGGCTCTCACAGAGTGGTTTCCTGTGAGTGCTGTCAGGGCCATCCCATTAATTTTAGGATTTTCTTGGAAGTACCAGTGTGTAGGACAACTGCTTGCTTGGCTTGTTTTGTTTAAAAAAAAAAACCAATAAAAAACAATGAATTATTCTTACCCCCGGAAAGTTTCACCTTTTTTTTTTTTTCCCCCCCCCCCCCCTCCCAGTTTATTGTAGCAAGAAAATAAAAGGATGTTTTCAACTTGTTAAATAGGCTGGAAAATGGGGCAATTGTCTGCCTGGCGCCTCGATGTGTTTCAGTAGCAGGGGAACCCCATTAGCAGAGCCAGCAGAGGGATGGAAATTCCTGCAGGAACAAAAGGCCTTTGGAATGAATTTTTAAAAATAAGTTCAGCTGCCTGCAGTTTGTAAACACGTCACAGCATCCTTCAGCCACCCCAGATGTTCCTGCCCAGGCAGCCACACAATTGTGGCTTTTCTTCCTGAGCCCTTCAATTTGGGATGAAATATGGGGGCTGCTGGCATCCCCCCCCAAAATAAACGGTGTTGGCTGAAACTTTATCTCTCTAAATGTTGTCTGGCAAGTGGAGGGGGAGGAATCTCCTTGCTGGGGTGGAATTTGTCATCAGATCCCAAGCAGAGCTCTGCAAAGCACAGCTGGCTGAATACCAGGTTGCTGAGGGATGGCACATCCCATATGGAACTGGTCAGTGCACATGCTCCTAAATGATTGTCCTGTCTCAAATGCTGGCCTTGGGACTTGTCTGCTTCACCAGAACCCAAAGATGTTCCAGCCTGAATTCCCCAGAAATGAATTGGGACATGGTTCAAAATGTTCCTTCCATGGTAAAACAGGGATTCTGTGAGCACCTGGGATGTGGTGGGTTTCTCAATGGCTTAAGACAATTTCTGGAGTTCTAAGGGTTTGATTTTTGCAAGGCTTCAAGATGAAATTTATCCATTATTCCCTGCTTAGGTTGTCTATTAAATTATTCCCTGGTTGTCTGAGGAGGTTTCTGCTGGGGATGGAAGATGTCCTGGAAGTCTGGCAGTTCTTCCCATGGTACACATTGCTCAATGTGTTTAATGTGGTTTTAGGAAGCAAAAAGGAAAGTTGTTAGTTAGAAGTTTGTTAGTTAGAAGTACTGCAGGGTGAGTGGAAGAATGCAGGGTGCTCTCCTGGATGTCCTGTGAGAGCACACAGGACACCCCTGGACATGGCATGGTGAGAGGAAAAGAGTTCAAATATTTCAGCAGGACTTTGGATTTGGCATATTTACCACTTTTTTTTTTTTTTTTTAATGGACTTGTTTCAGTAGTTACTTATTTCAGCACTTTATCAAGTGTCTGGAAGGGTTGGAATCGAGCACTTTGCAACTTCTTTGTTGCCTCCAACACCACATCTTAAACCAGGCTCAGCGTTATAAACCCAGTTCTTTCAGCAGCAGTTAAAATTGCCTTTAAAATAAAAGTTAAAAGTTAAAATTGAGGTGGTCCTATGCAACCTTCACTCCTTGTTCAGTCACAAAGTCTTTAGTGAAACGATCACAGGAATTTTACAGTTCTGTTGTAAAAAGCAACATGCAAGTTCTTAGTTAATAAGCATCTGTTTGGAATTTTCTTTTTCCCCTGGCTGGGAACCCAGACTTTATTTATGGTATGTCATTCAAATTCTGAGCTGGAGCAGGAGGGATCTGAGCATGGATTTTCTAATCCAAGGTGAGTGTCCTGATGGGATAACTTGTGAAACAAAGAGAGGATACAGTCAATTAACACACTGCTTTATTAACTTCTGCCTTTTGTTCTGTTGTTCAAGAAGGGAAAAAAAAGCAGCAGTGCTTTGTTTCAGCCTGAAAAGAAACTTATTTTTTTTCTCCAAGAAGCAAACACCAAAATGACTTGCTTTTAATTTTCTCCTTCTTTTGCTGCTGACTCAAAACTCAATTCTCTGTAGAAAGCAGAATTTTGGCTACAAATCTGCAGGGCAGCTATAAACAATGTCACTACAGAAAAATCTGACATCCATAGGCTTAAAAGGAGAAATGCTTCTTATTTAGCAAATTGAAAAGTGAGGAGTGATTTATTACTCTTCTCTGATTTTTTTTCCCCTTTTCTGTTCTGACTTTAAGCTTGATGACACATTCATTGAAAGGTGCCCCAAAACACTTCAAGAATATTTTTGTGCACCCCCTGTAACAGTGTTGTACTGGGTGATAATAATTTCATAGCACTGGAATAAATTTGCTTTTATTGCTCTGTAAAGCAGAGAAATTCTCAACAGTTGTGCAGAAACAGCCCTTGGTGCATTGTCTTGTTTCACAGGGAACAATTTTAGTAGGAGCACTGGGATTTTTCTCTGGAATTATTTTCTGGGTCATGCCCACGTCGTCTGTTTGGTTTGTGTGAAAACATCTGTGTGTTACAACTGTGACTTCATTCCTATGTCTTTGGGAGACATATATAAGATATATATGATATCATATAGAAGATATCATATAAGATATGTGTCTTTCAGGATATATATATTTATTTCAGGATATATATATATTTATTTCAGGATATATATATTTATTTCAGGATATATCCATATTTTAAGGATATATATATTTCAGGATATATATTTATATCAGGATCTTTTGCAGGATATATATATATATTTTTCAGAATATTTATATTTTTTCAGGGTATATATTTTCTCAGAATATTTTTTTTTTCAGAATTTTTTTTATCAGGATACATTTATTGCAGAATGCTGATACCATATAATTATGGTAAAATATATGTAATTATCTGTAATATATATAATGTATATATACATTATATACATGTACATATATTTAATAAATATGTGTAATATATT
>NC_031781.1:2509974-2653266 GCF_001522545.3 Parus major | reverse complement strand
TGTATAATATGTTATATGTAATATAATACATTATATAATATATATGTGATATATATTGCATATATATAGTGTATCATCTTATGCTACATTTGTACCTACTCAAATTACTCTTTTATTCCAAAATGATGAACTCCAATTTCAGAAGTATGTTTGGATAGTTACATCAGCACTGATAGTAGTCCTTAACAGAATTATCAATCAATAATTTATTCATATACTGAATGAAATAGGTGCACAGCTTATTAAGAATGTCATTTGTCAGTGTTTGACTGTGAAGGAAAATAATGGGCTTTAATAATGTTGTCTTCTGTGGAAAGGAAGAATTTGGGAAAAAAATTAAAAATTAAAAAAAAAATTAAAAATTAGATTTATGTTTATTGCATTTTTAGAAATGGTGGTTCCTGATCTCAGAGCTGTGTGACCATTGCTGCTGCTGAACCCCAGCGTGTTCCTGGCAGGAGCTGCTCCCTGAACAGTGGCTCAGCTTCTCATGGCTCCCAACACATGTTTTGCCTTTAAAGGTCACTTAAACTTTGTGTCCAGGCTGGCTCCTCGCTGCCCAGAGCGTGCCAGCAGAGTTCAGAGCTGGGATGGGGGCTGACATCAGCAATGAAATGTCATGGATTTCTTGTTCACTTTGTACTTACCCAACCAAACCCCAGCAGCTGGCAGAGCACGGTTCAAAATGCCCTTTCCATGGTAAAACAGGGATTCTGTGAGCACCTGGATGTGGTTCAAAATGTCCCTTCCATGGTAAAACAGGGATGCTGTGAGCACCTGGGACATGGTTCAAAATGTTCCTTCCATGGTAAAACAGGGATTCTGTGAGCACCTGGGATATGGTGGGTTTCTCAATGGCTTAAGACAAGCTCTGGAGTTCTAAAGGTTTGATTTTTGCAAGGCTTCAAGATGAAATTTATCCATTTATAGGTGGAGCAGAGGCAACCTGGCAAACCCACATGACAATGCAGCACCATGTTCTAATAAAATCCTGAATGTTGTTATATCTGCCTGCACTCTGATGTGTTCTCTCTGGACTCTTTTTTTATGTCATCTGTTGAGATTTGTCTGTCTCATCAGCTGGCATCTATCCTGATTTATTTCTCTTTTTCCTCCTCAGAAATAGGGCACAGTGGTGTTATGAGCTGTTCCACTGACCCTGATGCAATCCTATTAATGCCACTTTCTGCTCTGCCATACTCAAATATTAATTAGGAATGGGAGGGAGGCTGACAATGAAATGTCATTGAAAATGTCAATAAAAAATGTAGATTTTTACTGCTGCTTGTGGCTGTTCCCTCCTGGCCAGCACTGCTCTGTTCCAACCTGTGCCCCACAGTTTCAGTCACTGATAACAGCAGGTTCTGGTAGCACTCCAGCAATTTCAATTCATGTCTTTAAAGTACTAAAGTACTTCTTTGTGGAAGAACTTTAATTTGTTTCTCAGATTGGATTCTGTCCTGGGTTTAGCTGGGACAGAGTTTTTTTTTCCTTCTGACATGACAGGTTCCAAATATATTTTTACAAACTCCTTCTTTCCCTTTCCTCTTTGGATTCCTGTTCTTCATTAAGTTGGATAGGGATCATAATTTTCCCTTTTAATTGGTTGAAATTGCATGTTCATTGAAGCAAGGGGAAAATATTTATGCAAATTTAAATTTTTATGAAAATATTTATGCTACCTTGTGACTTCTTTTGATTGTTAAAACATAGAGAAGAGAAATAATTTCTCTGGTAGCTGATATAGAATAACTGATGTTTTCTTTGAGAAATAAAAGCTGTAAATGAAGATTTTAGGTTTTTAAGGTCTCTTTCAATTTACTCTCTGCGTTCTCTGAGGTCTTATTTTTGATTTTCCTTCTACCTGCCATTATGAAGGCAGTGGTGCAGATTGGAGGTTATTGCTGGAATTAAATTCCATGGGCCAGCTATTTAATTAAATGTTCCATGTGAATTGGTGTCCTGGAATTTGTATGGCTGTGAGGAAATCCATATAATGCCGTTTGTCAAGTAGCTGAAATTATTCTGATTGCACAGAAATGAATCGTTATTAGCGTAATGAAAAATTTAAAATATTTAATGCTTTCAAGTAATAGTTAATTTAATTTTTTAAAATGAGAATTTTTTTTGCATTTGGTTGAAATAGCAAGGAAAAATTGGAAGGTGCTTTTGTTTCAGTTGGAGGTTTGTGTAGCTGATCTTCTGAGGGTGAAGAATTCTAACAGAGAGTGAAAAATGGTGAAAATGGGGGTGAAGGGAGGAAAAGGCTGTCCTGTGCTAGAACATTCTTAGCACAATTTCTTTGCCATGGTGTAAAATGCTGGTTTAGCCCATAATTCATAGGAGTTTAGATATATAAATATTTTATAAGGTTTAATATCCAGGTGCTTCTGAAGTAAAGTATGAGAAGGAAGCTGGAAAAGCACAGGGAATTCTATAGGGAATTAAGCTGGAGGCTGGGGAGAAAGGAATTGACAACTTAAAAGTTCTTTTAAGAGCTGCAACATCATTCCTTGAAGTCTGCTACAATCATATTTCAGCCCAGAACTGTTTTTTCAGGCTGTGGGGTTTGGTTTTATCACTGTACTGAGGAGGAGGGGCTGCACCTGGTGTGATTTAAATCAGCAACAACAGTTTGTGCCCTGTGACATCGGGGATAAAATAATAATATGAGGAATAAAATAACAGCATGACAAATGCTGGTGTCACCAATACATCCCCTCCCAGCTTGTTCCTGGTTTTAGGCTGTGTATTATCAATTTTACTTGGAAACCAGTACAGGAAACCAACTTTGGGAAGCTGTCATGACCCAGCAGCATCAGTTTAATGAGTTCACTGATCTGATCAGCACACACTGCATCAGTAAAAACCATTGTAACTGATTCCAATCTTCAGAGCTTTTCCTGCAGTTCAGTCACACCAGACCAGGATATTAATTAATACAGGACAATATTAATCTTTATTAATGTTAGAGGAGGTGTGTGAAGATGAGAACTCCGTGTTCCTGTTGGGGTTTGTGTGATGGTCACTCTGCCATCGGTGCAGTCCTAAACAGCATCGCTCAACTCTGGCATCCAAAGGTGCAGGATTGATTTTCAGCCTTTCTTATGCAGCACAGCAAAACCACCTGTAGCCCTTTTTTACAGTATTTTATCTGTGAAACTCAGTGAGCTGCTGGGTATTTGATAACCTCTGGCAGTGCTGATGCTGATTCCTAGTTGGTTTCTTTGGGATTGTCTCCACTGCACGGACATTCCTGACATAAATTCAATCTTCCAGCAAGCAAAGGAAAGCTGAGTGGAGCAGGCTTGAAGCTGAGCTGTCTGGGAGTATAAAACAGCTTAAATTAGCTCAACAGGAACGGTGTTGTTGAAATATTCTGTGGTGTGATGGCTGTCTCTGGGGTTGGTCTGGCTGGGGAGAGGCTTCAGCACGTTTTCCCAACACTTCTGAGGCTGACAGAGCTCTGAGGGTTCAGTGCTGGAGAAGCTGAGGAGGAAGTGGGGTCTAAAAATCAATGTTAGTGCCTGTCAGTAAATGAGAATAATCTGAGAACAGTGCCTGCACTGGGGGCTGGGTTGAACTTTAAAAATCCATGTTCCACATGTAGATAGAGGGGGGAAAAAAAGGAGGAATGTTGAGGTGGGATAGGGCTCACCAGAGGTAGATTTTCTTGGTGGCATAAAATTGCATAAAAAGAATAATCCAGGCAGAAGCTTTGCCAGGGGTGGTGTGTGAGTGTTGTTACACACTGGCTGATGTCTCGCTCTGTGCTGTCAGTGACACGGATTCACCTGGGGCAAAAATAGGAACTTGCTGGCTTTGGAGCTTTATTTGTTTGAGAAAATCAATAGGTTTATGATCTTTTGGTGCTGCCTGTGGAAGTGGTGTGTGCACAGGGAGAATCTGTTGGGATATCTGATCTAAGTGAGGCTGAGTTTCCCTTTGTAGCTGCATCCTGCTGCTGATAACTGAGAGGTGAACTTTGATCTTGGGATCATCTGCACTACAGATTTTTTACTGAGGCTGCTGCCTTGCCAGGCCTCATTCCCATGGACAGTAATTAATTCTAATTATTGTGAGGTTCGGGGATGCGGAGCCCTCATTCTTCTGTGAGGATAGTCTATAATATTATATAATTATAGTAATATTATAGTCTAGAATAGTCTATTTGATCAGGGGAACCATGTGAGGACGTTTTCCTGAGACCCAAGTCAGGCTGGGGGGGATTTTTAGCTGAAGTTAAGAAGCAGATAGTGCTCACTGAGACATGTGAAGGGTGACAAGAATCCAGGAATGTCCAAGATATGCAACTCGACCAGCTTTTCCCTGCTGGGCTTGCAGATCAGGATGTCCAGCAGGAATTGGCTGCTCCTCTCCCATGCAGAGGGGAAATGCTTCTCTTCCTTGTGAGCTCCAGCCTTCCTCGTGGTGCCTGGAAGGAGCTGGATTTCCATCCCCCATGGATAAAGGTAAAGAGGGGAGTTTAGCAGTCTGGAAAAGGAGGTGGGTGTTCCACCAGGGTTCCTTTAATAAAGCTTCTCCCCTGGCTGGTGGATTTTCAAACCCACTGTCAGTGCATCAACAGGTCAGACAGGTTCTGCCTGAAAGGAATAGCCAGCCCAAGAGTTGTTTTATTTGTAGTTATGAGAGTGGATGAAAGCAAGGCGTGGTCCCTGCAGAGTCAGGATCTGACTGGCTTCTGTGCCTCCAGGGAAATCTCATCTTCCTGCATTTCTCCAGCTGCCACAGCGCTGGAGACTGGCCTCAGGTGAAAACCCAGTGTGTTTGCAGGGCTCCTTGCAAAAGACACTCTGTGCACATAATATTTCCAATCTATTGTCTGTATTCAGTGTTAGAAAATTCACCTTTTAAAGTAAAAATTTGGATCACGTGGCTTTGGTTTAGGTGCATTCTTCTCTTTATATATAATAAAAAATATCATTATTTCTTCCATCGTGTTATGGGTGTCTAAGTGTCTGATTTCAGAGGCAGCTCAAGATAGTGAATTTGTTCTGAGACAGATCTCTACATGGCTGAGTGCATTAAATGAGTGGGACATCAAAGGGGAAAACGTATTTTGAGTCTTTATCCATCTACTCTTTTTAAAAGTTGTCGTGCTCTGCCCAACCCAAACGTTTTGGCACTTTGCCATCAGCCTTCAAAAATGTTCAGTTCAAAACTTTTCACTGATTTCCAGTTGTGGATTCACTTTGAGGCCTAATTTCCATGATTTTATTGTTTATATTGGTTAGATTTAAAAACTGAAAAAAATTAAAATTGTGTGCAATATCTTGGGGTGCCTGCAGGAGAAAAGGGCCTTTAAAAAAAGCATCAGCATTGCAAAACTTTGCAATATTATGGAATTGCAACATAAAGAACCTGGAGAATAAAAGGAGCAATACTCTTTAAATTTTTCTGTATTTTAAAAATAATATATTACAGTATTTTTCCTGAAAACCTATTCCTAAGACATGTAATGGTAAAGACTAGGGTGTCTCCAGCTCAGGATTTTGAGCTTTTGTTTAAATTTAATTTATTAATATATTAGAATTAATTATATAAAAATGTATTAATTACATTAAATTATTGTGACTTGAATTCATATAATTTTATATGAATTATAATTTATTGAATTAAATGTTTTGTGACCTTTTTGCTGCTGATCCTTTTCAAACAGAAGCCCAGCAGCTCAGCAGGGAGTGCTGGCTCACCAGAGTGCGAATTTTGGATCTCCTGGACCAGTTACCCAGGGCTGCTCCCACACCTGGCAGCCAGTCCTGCTCCAGCACCATTAGCAAGGCTGACAGAAACTCAATATGAAGGTTGTAAAGTGGGAGCTTTTGATTTTGTGCCCTGCTTTGATGCCTGGCTGAGGTGCTTGTTGGTGCACGCCGTGTCTCCCTTTCCTTTATCGCCCTCCCAGCGAACCAGCGCCTCGCGCCAGGGATGTGACTCCTCGTTTAATTGTCCTGGCCCAGCCCGAGCAATCATTTTCATGTGACAGTTCAATTCCTCCAGCTTCTGCAAGCAACATGCCCAGAATTTTTGACAATAATCTGATTTATGTAATTAGTCCAGCTCACCACCTACAGCTGATTTTTTATTTTTTTTAAATTTTTTTTGTTCTTCTTGCTTAGGAGCTGGGATTTATTTATAGGGGAATTTTATCTCAGTGGGGAGCTGCTGGACTTCTTCCTCTTTAGCCACCAGTCCTGTCACAAAATAATGCCTTTTTTACCCTTTCCTCTGGAAGGAGGTGGATGTGAACTCCAGTATAGCCAAGACATCTGTTTTTCCAGCTTTTGGGAAAAGAAGATGGAATATCACTGGGTTAGAGAAGCAAACACTGAGTTCATGGATCTGAGAGCACCTGCAGCTCGAGAGAAAGGAAATAAAAGGTCAAGAGGAAAAGGACCAAGACAGGGAGAGACGAGGGTGGTACTCTGAGAGTGTGATTTGTCACTTCATTTTTGGGATTTCAGCTTGCCATGACTGAGTATCTTTTGGTGCTGTGTGTGGCTGGTCCAGAGGGAATTTTGAAGCCTGGAAACAGGGAATTTTGAATTGTGGAAACAGGGAATTCTCAAGCCTGGAAACAGGGAATTTTGAAGCCTGGCTCGTGAAGAATTAATCTTTGGTTGGGAAATTGTGGTGAGACAGGATGGGTAAGGTGGGAGTGATGGGAAGAGAGGGATGGGTTTAGGGTGGCAGGAGAACACAGCTTGAGGAGGGTGCTGAGATTGTTGGAAGGAGAGAAAGAGTGAAAGGGGATACTAAGGTGGAAAAGATTTTAAAAGTCTGAGGAAATTCTGGGGATGTTGTGGAATATTTGTCATGTTTGGGAAACGCTGAATTTCAGGAAGTGAAGGGGGGTGGTGGATGGGAGCCTTGGGGAAAAAAATCCTGAAAAAACTTGAAACTGAAAAAAATCAAAATGTACCCACAAATCTGCACAGCCAAGGCTTTTTTTTATTTTTTGTGGTTAAAATTTGGTAGCTGTGATCCTTTCCTCTCTGCCTCTGGGTTAAAAACAAGCAAGTGCTAAAACATGGCAAAGCTCAGGTTGTGTCACTGCAAATTCCTGCAGCACCTGGGATTCCTCTTGGCCTTGAGGACAACCTGTGGCACGAGCAGTGCTCACCAGAGGGAGGTTTTGATGACTTTTTGGTAAATTGAAAACCAAAACTTTGGTTTAAAGAACGGTTCTGAAGTGGTGGTGAGTGATGCTTGTGTGATCCCTAAGAAAACCAGGGCAGAGGGGAAGTGATGGGAAATGTAAATATAGACTTCACTGGTTTGTCAGAAAGCTGGAAGTTACTAACAAATAAATGTCTTTTTTAATCCAAAACACGAAGAAAACCCTTCTTTTTTGCATTTCTTTTTTGGGTAAAAATAGCAAGAGCACAATAAAAAAAAGCTAGCATTGATTCCACTGAAAAATTGTTTTGGTGGAGAATTTTCAGCATTCCCTAGGTTTCATTTTTGGAAGGAGAAGATGCTTTGTGTACCTGTGGGATTGGAACAGGGCTTGGAGTTTTGGCTTGGAACAGGGAGGAGTTTTGTGACTATTTTTGTGAGGTTTTTCCTTATTATCTCTCTGTTTCTGAGACCTGAATTTGTAATTCTGGACAGCAAGGGAATCCTCTGCAGGATTTAGTGGGATTAGGACAATTTCTAACATTCCACTTGTGTCCTACAGAACCCTGCACAAATAATAATTGGTAATAATATTTTATAATACTTATAATAATAATAATTTATATGTTAATAAATAATATATAATATTATATATTTATAGAATAAAACATGCTCTTCTTGTATTAATATTTAAATAATGTAAAGGGGTTGTTCTTTTTCTTGTTTTCTTTGTTTTTTTTAATTCTGTTAATCTAAAGGACACCCCTCAGCATCCTGGGCAAAGGATTTCTGAGTAGCTGGATTTTTGTGAGCACAACATTCTGGGATAAGTGAGAGCTTTTTTAAGGATTGTTTTGTTTTTGTTTGTTGTTGTGGTTTTATTTTGTTTTCTTTTTGGTGTGGTAAAAAATATTATTAAGGACAAATACTTTTGAAATAATTGAGAACAAGACCCTCAATTAGAAAAGAATAGCCTTAGAGCTTGAATGAAATTTCATTTTAATTTAATGAAGAAGGTTGCAAGTTATATAATAGGGTTTTGCAATGCTACTTATTAATATTTTAATCTTAAAATTCTGGGTGAGTAATTGCTGTCATGTGTAGAAGCTAAAATGATTCCATTTCGTAAGAAAAGTTGTGATTGATTTTAGTGCATGGGACAGCATTGGGAATCCTGGTTTTATCTCATTTATAAGGTGATTATAATTACTGCAATATTCAGTCTTTGTGCAAGCAAAGTCAGCTCCACGTATTTACATATGTTGATATCTAAGCTCAATTAGGCCCTGTATATTTATATATATATTTATATATATATTTATATATAAAAAGTGTATTTTATGTCTTGCCAAGTGAAGCTATAAGGGGAAATGTTTTCAAAGACTTTAGCAATCTTAGAGCTCTCTGCTTTATTTCTAAACCCTGTAATTAGTGGCTTCTGGAAACTGGATTTGCTTCTTCCCAAAGCTCAGGGATACGCACAGTAATTTTGAAATCTAACCTCTAAACATGGTCTGGCTCCTAATTTTCTTAAGTTAAAAGTGGTTTAGGTGCCTGAGCATCAAGCTGACTTAAAATTGGCTTTTTTTTTCTTTAGTAATCTCTCATTTTTTAAATTTTCTTTGGTTTGTTTTTTTTTTATCCTCTTGTTTCTCATATTGGAAAAATATAAGGTAATTTTTTTGCCCTGCTCACAGTGTCAGGGCATGGCAGCATTTGCATCTGGAGTTTGAGACTTTGTTGTTCAAGTTGAATTATGTTTGTGATTATCATCAACCCTTCAGAAATTTAAATTAGTATGCAAATAACAGGAAAGATTATCAAGCTTTTAATTAGCACATAACAATTTTTTTCCACCCAGATAAACTAGATTTATCTGTTGTGTGCTTTAGCTGCGTTTTTGAAGTGTTCTCAACCCAGCCTAAGAAAACAAAAAGGGAAAAACACCAGCAAATTGAGAGCTGCAAGATACCAGTGAGAAATGGAAAATATTCTTGATAAACCAGAGGCCTCATCCAGCACCTCTGGGCCTATTTTAAGTATTCACCCAGAAATAAATGTGGTTTTTGCCAAAAAAAAAAACCCAACAAACCCAACAAGGGAAGCTCTGTCTGTGCCCTGCCTTGGATTCTGCCTTTCCTGGCCCAAATTCCCACCTAAAAAAGGCTGTGGAAGGACAGAGGGTGTGTTTAATTTGGAGTGGGAGACAAAAGATTCTTGCTGATGAGGGCAGGCTTTAATTAACCCAAAGCTTTTTGAGCTGATAAATACCTCGGAATTTTCTGAGCTGGTATGAAATAGCTGGTCCTAAATCACTCCATATTTACAAACAAATGGTCTGAAATTTTTATTTACCATCGCAGTGAGATGCTGTTTAGAATGTGTGTGTCTTTAAAGAAATGAGTAGTACAGAATAAGAACTGAAGTATGGAATAAGAACTGCAGTACAATAAGGCATTTTTAATAATAATAATAATAATAATATAAATTTTAAAAAATCCATCTGCCAGTCCAGACAAGCCATTACCATCTATTCCTGGGCCCTACAGGTGGTTGCAGCTCTAGGCATTCTTAGGCATCATCACTGTATTTTTGGTTTCCCTGGCATTTTATTCAGTGGGGATTCCTAAGGGAATCCCAGCTCTTTGGGACACTCACACACTCAGATCTCCTCACTGGATCATGCTGTGGTTGGGTTTTTTAAGCAGCATTCCCTAAGTTTAGGTTATGTTAAGAATGATAGAATACACAAATTATTTTGTTACAAGTCGATATTGGGTGTAAGCTTCCTGTTTCAGCCTTGAGAAGCTCCAGTGATAATTAGAAAAGCATCTTTTGTGTTCTATAATATCTAGCACGTTGTTGAAACCTTTAACTAGGGGACAGGTAAAAGAGGAAGGCACCAGCTTGAGCTCAGAGTTGCTCTCCCTGATGGGGCTTTCTTTAATTATTGATTTATTTTAAGGAAGCAGGTAGTTTGGTGTGATTAAAATCTATTTGCAATGCAACTTTGTGATTAAGAAAATAAAAGAGGTGGAAGAATGCACGTAAGAATAATGTATGTTTTGCTATCTTCTGTTCACTGGTGCAGTTGTGAGCGCTTAATGCTTTGTAAGAAGTGTGTAAAGTCATTTTTTGTGGTACCTGACTCACTGAGGGAAGAGTTGTGGATCTCACAGCTGTGAGATTGCTGCTTGCAAGAACTTGAAATGTCATTTTCCTTGTCATGCATTTCTGGGCTTGCTGCGTGTTCAGTCCATTAACTGCATTTCCTCATCACACCTGAACGCATTTCAAAGCAAACACCCCATCCTGCTTCAAGGAGAATTTTTGTTTTGCCTCTTTCCTGTGCAATGAGTTCTAACAGAAATACAAGAACAGGGATGTTGAGAACAACTTTTCCCACACACGGCAGTGGAGTGTGTGGAAAAAGAAAAGCCTTTTCCTTCAGGCACATCGCCACCTAGCAACCCTTAACTCGAATTTGCTCTTTTTTTAGGGAAAGAAAAAAGGTAAAACCTGTTTTTAAATGTTGTTGTTTTATTCCTCCACCTCCTCCTCGGTGTGCATTGAGGTTTCAGGAGGTGCCTGTCTGACCTGAGGAGCTGCAGCTGATAATTATCTACTCAAAAATGGAATTATGCTGAGCAGCACTGTGTGGCCATGCAGACATATCAGAGTGTGTCTCACCTCTATAAAGACTATTTTTTCTCTCAGTTGCAGAACTGGTCACTGTTTCAATAGTTGCTCTCTGCTGATGATCTCCATGGGTGGAATTTCAGCTCTCTCCCATCTGTGGGGTTGATTCTTGCCCATTTTCCCCCTGGAAGATGCTGTGGAGTGCAGGCACCAAAGACATTTCATTTTCTCAGGCTCTTCAGCACTGCCTGAGGCAGCAGCAGGTGTGAGAGGGTGGAGAAGGGCAGAGAAAAGACAAAGAAAAAAGCAGCTCCCTGTGTGTTTGTAATGCTCTAAAGTGCATGTTCAAATTCTCTGAAACCTGTATATAAACTCTCACTGTCAAATCTGATAAATCACCAACTTGATCTATTAAATTTTTTTCCCTACAAAAATCCAGGTGAACAAATAATACACAGTAGTAAGGATTTCTTTTTATATTAAGCCCTGTTATTGACAGTGGTGATTTACCTGCTCTTTTTGCTTTCCTTGCTTTGTTTTTTGTGCCTGAGGTGGGAAGAGATTGCTGCGTGCAGACTGAATTTGCTTTCTGTGTTGAGGTGAAGCAGATCCCTGGGAGGCTGGAGCCTGTCCCCTGCTCTGTGGGGTAACTGGAATAAAATGCCATGGAAATCCCAGCGGAGCCCGTGGCTGTCCCGGTACCTCTAGAGGCTGCTGTTGTGTTAAAGTTCAGGGCTGGGATTCTCTGCCAGGAGCAGGGAGTGTGCAATCCTAGAGGAAATACTCCAGACAATGAGAGGCAGAGGTACCTCAGCACGGGGCTGTGTTTGCAGCTACCAGGATGTAAAAGGAACTGATGAAAAATTGCCTTTTCCCCCAATGATTCACTGATTATTGGTTTCAGCTCAGTGGAGGATGTCTCAGATGAGCAGCAGAATTGAGAATTTGCTGGCAGGAACCAAGTGCTTCACAGTGATCCTGTCAGTATTTGAGGTTGATGTCTGCTGGACATGGATTTGTTGAGCTGATAAAATTTTCTTTCAAAGAAAGTTTTCCTAAGAATGGATTTTGGGTTTAAAATGCAATATAAAAAATACGTTTTCATTGATAATTCCCCCCCCACCCTTTCACTGGGCATTGCTTTGTTTTCAGCATAGATATTTTAATTTAGGAGTTCAAGAAGCTCTTGGTGTTTGGTGCAGTTTATTATTATTTATTGTGAAGCATGTTGATTATGCAACATTTGACAAGTCCAATCAGAGTTTGTACTGAAATGCTGAAAGCCATTCACCCAACAGGGATCATTACTGCCTAAAAACCTGTACACCAGTGACTACTGCTCTAATAAAGAAGAATTAACTCCTTTATTAGTGTCTGGACAGCACTCCTGAATAGTCAGTGGTTTGTGGACAACATCCAACCACGCTTTTCCAAACTGCTTGAAGAAAAATGTAACTTTGAATATAGAAAATTCAGATTTGACTCGGGATTGTAATGCCCATGTGCACCCTTGTCTTGTAGAGCACCACTCTAAAGGAGTTTAAATAGTGTTTTCTTCTTCATCATCTGCACCTCCCACAAAAAATTTAGTATTTTTAATTGAAAAAATGGAATACTTCTTGTCCTTCCCAAGCACCCAACAAATGTGTTGCATTCATGTGAATTCAGGGATGCTCTCTATGTTAAAAACTGCACATATCAGACCATTGTCCCTAAAACTGGTGAGGGACTTGCATTTCATGCTGAGGAAACATGCCTCTCTTTTTTTAATGTAGGTGTGGATTTTTATTATTGTTTATATCTTAGATTGCTGAGATTTCTGTTGATGTCTTTATTAGACAGCTGTTTTAACTTGATGGTTTGGTGTAGAATATTTCTGAGCATGCACAATATGCACAACTTCTTTTGCCCCGCTTAAAAATCACGATACACTACTCTTTATTAAAGATATCTCTCTTTCTAGAAAATAGCACGGCCTGCTTTAGTCTGTGTGCTTGCAACTTTTGCAAAACAACTGTAACTTTATTAGATACTATTCAAGAAACGTGCTGTTACTTCAGCATCCTGTATCTGAAGTGAGGAGAAACCTTTTTTATATTCTAGGCAATGTTCCTTAGACTATTCTGTTGGCACCAGCAGTTAATTTGAACTATCTGTTCTTATTGAAATACCCAGAGCATTCAAGTAAGTCTCAAAATGCCATTACAAAGTGTCACTGTGTGAGTTGCCTCTGTCATGTCATCCCTTCCCTTTCTCTAGCAGAGGGGAGAAGTTCTCAGGGTGGAAATTAAAGCGTTTTACTGGTTCTGCCCTTGTGTGTACCGTGAAGATTCCCTACCCCAGACGGGCAGGGAAGAGCTCTGCTCCAAGCTGAAGAGGGCAGAGGGAAAATCAGGATTCCATCAGCTTTTTTTAATTTCTCTTTTCGGATCAGCCCGAGACTTCAGGTACAGCACCAGTCTCCATCATCTCTGCCATCCCAGCCCGAGCTTTGGCAGCTGCTAAAGAGCCAGAGCCCGGAATGTTTAACCACTAATAACCCTTAAAAAATCCGAACTGGCTGTGCCCTGATGGAATTGCAGCAATGTGTGCGATGCCTGTTTATATGCAGAGAGAGAAACCTTTTAAAACTATTTATATATAAGCTATATACGCAGGGAAATGGCCACTGCCTCACGCCTTTTATTTTAATTGTCTCTCTCATTCCTGTGATTCCATTCACCATTCCTGTCATGCCATGCCGTGCCTCCATGGCTGCTGTTGCTGTAGAACCGCATTACTCCTCGCTGTAAGACTCTGAGGCCGTGCTGGGCAGCGAAGAGAGGCAGAATGAGTTTTTAGCAGCGGGGCCAGCCGCCGCCCCCCGAGCCGCCGTGCTGCCGCCCGTGCCCGCAGGAGGCCCCTCAGCGCCGCTTCCTCCCCGAGCCGCCTCCTCCTCCTCCTCCTCCTCCTCCTCCCGCCGCTGTTTCCTGTGCGAGCGGCTCTGACGCGGCCATGCCCTCCCTCCTTTCCTCCTTCCCTCCTCCCTGCTCCTCCCCGGCCGCCGCCCCCCGCTCCGTGCCGGGCCGCTGAGGAGCACAAAGCGGCGCCGGCCGGCAGCGCCTGCGCGGGGCGGGCCGGGCGCTGAGGGCAGCGGGCTCGGAGCGGGGCCCGCCGGGCAGTGCCGGGCACTGCCGCTGTCAGCGCCGGCGCTCGCAGCGGGCTGCGCCCTCCTCCCCGCCTGCCCCGCCGCGTTCGCTTTGCTTTTACGCTCTTATTTTTAATTATTATTATTTTTAATTTTTTTTTTTTTTTTTAAAACTTGGAAGAGCCCTTGGGAAGCGCCCGCACGGCTCCCCCGCCGCCTCGCAGCGCGTTCCCCTCGCGTTCCCCGGGCTGTCGGAGCCCGCTCCCCCTTCCCGACCCGCTCCAGGCTGGGCCTCTGCTGGCGTTTGGAAGCCGGGAGCTCCTCGGCACCGTCTGCCTCCCCCTCCCGGAGCCTCTCCTCTCTGCCAGCCCGATAAATGCTGTTTATGAGGATGGACCTGTTGAATTACCAGTACTTGGACAAGATGAACAACAATATCGGCATCCTGTGCTATGAAGGTAATAGTGCCTCGCCGCGGGAAATCAACGGTCCCCTCGCACGGGGAGGGAATGGATCCCTCGATCCTCCGCTCGGGAGGGACGGATCCTTTTCCCAGCGGTGATCACTGTTTGTCAGCGGGAATGTTTTTGGAGATCGCCGGTGCGGGACGCCCCGCGGGCTGTTGTCAGAGCTTTGTTTCAGGGCAGGGATTTCTTTCTTTTCATGTGATTTTTTTAAATTTTTTTTTTTTATTATTTTTTATTTATTTCTTCCACAAGCAGCATTTTCAGCGCCAACTTTCACTCGCCGGCGGCACTGCTGGCACTAAAGGCCGGGGGGCGGGCGGGGGTTTGTCCGTGTGGGGTTTGTGGGGTTTGTCCGTGTGGGGTTTGTCCATCGGGGGCTTGTCCATCTCTGCCGGCGCCGCGGGGCTGGGCCGCGGCCGGACGCGCGTGGGCCCGGCCGGGTGTCCGGCGTGTCCCCGCGGGCCGTGGCCATTGTCCGGCCCCCAGCGCCGCCCCGGGGCTTGCACAAGGCCCGCGCTGTCCGCCGGGGCTGCGGCTCGCTGGCCTCACGCTGTCAGCCCTCCCTGCCCTGCTGGGAAGGCGCCCGAGGTAGCAGGGCAAAATCAGTTTGTTAATCGCGGAGTTTTCTCTACGTGCGGCTGCGAGGAGCGGTTATGGCTTGGCTTTGCCTGGAGAGAAAGGCACCACTGAGCTAATTCGGCTTGGCAGCGGGGCTGGTTTTGCTGTAGCCACACACAAGCGCTGCGAAAAGCTTTTTTTTTTTTTTTTTTTTTTTTTTTTTTCTGATTCAGCAGGAACGTTTCCCATGTTCGTTCGGAAAATAAACTTGCTGGAGTTGTCAGGAAAGAAACAATGAGGAGCGTACATAGGCCAAGAGATATCTGTTCACACTGCTCAGAAAAAGGGCAGGCCAGAACGCAGGCAGCTGAATCTGACTTTGGAAAGTGCAGGCTTTTCTATCCCTAAACCAGCATGGCCACATTTCTTCTCTTCGGGAAGTGGAGGGGCTCCCTGTTTTACTGTTAATGTCTTTGTTTCTCCTTTTTTCCTGCTTTTTCTTTCATGCACAAATATTATATATTCACGTGGATAAAGCTCTTTTACAGAAGATTGAGCTGAATAATACAAAGCTGGGGTTCCATGGAGTTGAATTCCCAACTTCTTTCTTATCCCATGCTCTCTTTGTTAGAGCAAGAAAAAAGAAACTACTTTCAGAATCCTTTAACTTTTTCATTTCAGGATCCTTTAACTTTTTCACTGCTCTGTGCAGTAGTTAGTGTTTTCTTATTGTTATTGTTACAACTTCTGATGAAGACCATGGAATTTTATGCAAAGCTTTATTTACGTAATACATCTGAGTGTTTTGTTGACTAAGTTTTGGCTCATTAGTTCAATTCATTGTAATTATGCCTAATATTTATGGAAGATTCTTTCCAGACCCCTTTTTTTTCCCCATCCTCTTCTCCAGTAATTGTTATTGAACCAGATCTTAGCTTTAATAGTTAAAAAGCAAAAGAACAGCTTAAGGAATACACTCTACTAGAGCAGTTTTTGTTTAGGTTAAACATCTGTTGCTATTTTCCTTATTCTAGAAGTTAACATTTTTAACACTAAAATAAACACACACAAAATGAAGAGAAGAAAAGCAAAACTTCAGTGGTGTTTATAGCGAGGTGTTTATATCCCAATGGTTTAAATGGTGTAAACACTGGCAACATCTGCTCTGAGCTCAAAGGGTGTTTTAGAGATGCCTACAGATCTTCCAGTCCTCTGCCATAGTATTTATTTTATAAGTGAGTTGTGTCAGTGGTGATGGATCTTGTCTTTCCAGGGACACTGTTGTAGTAGTAGCTACATTGACAACAAAACGCCCTCTCAAACTCAAGTAATTGGGATTTATTGAAGCCCACACTTGAACTACTTAAAAATTGATGCCTTCCTGGAAAGTGCTTTTGAAGATGTAGGATGAGATACAAATACATTGTGTGGTGGGGAAAACAGGTTTGATATTTCAGAGGAAGGAAAGATGGGCCTATAGGCCTCAGGAAGCAGATGGGTTCCTTGTTCCTTTAGATTCTCTCTTGAAACATTTGTTTTTGGTTTTTGAGATGATTTCTATGATGGTGAGATGTGTCAGTGTGTTTTATGAAGTTTACTGGTGGTTTTACTCTTCTGGCACTGGAACTATTGGATTTGCAGCAGCCTGTGGATCAGAGATGTGTTGATACCTAAGAAATAGGAAAAGTTCCTCTGCTGTGTGCATTTGGCAAGCCTTCAGTTCGACATGGAGGAGTGTAATTTGCATCCCAAGAGGAGTCCTGCTTTTTCTTGCCCAGCAAGAGTCACAGATAGCAATTTGTTATCTGTGGGCTCCAGGCTGCTGAGTTAATGCCAGCCCTGGAGAGCCTTCCCTGGCTGGGAGGGGCAGGAGCCTCCCAACAACCTCAGCTGTGTCTTCATCTCAGTCTGCTCCTAAATTGTGCCATCCATGAGCCTGCTCCAGCCACGGACTTTCCAGCATGGAAATATTGTCCAGGTGCTGTTTAGTTCATTAAACACATCTCTGTTTTTGGCCTCCTCTCTGGGAGAAGAGAAAAAATGGTGACAATGTAGATGGAATCTGCTTTGTGGGCAGCAGAGTATCCTTCTGCTGGGGATGGGAATGGGAGAGCTGGAAGTTCTCCCATTAGCTGTTCAAAAGTGAGGCTGTGCTGCAGGTTTAGCTCACCTGAAGTTGGCTCTTTACTCAAACATGGAATGATTTATCTTTTGCTGTGAGGTTGGTGAACCACTGGCACAGGTTCTCCAGAGGGGCTGTGGAGTCTCCACCTTTGGAGATGCTCAGATCCCACCTGAGAGTCCCACCCTGCCTGAGGCTGCTTTTGAGCAGGAGGTTTCTAAATGACCTCTAAAGGTGCCTTGGTAGCCTCTTGGAAATCTCTGCATGCTCATGCAATAAAAATAGCCACAGCCAGGAAAGGATTATAACCAAAAAAGAAGGGAAAGAGTTTTGGAAAGGGGGTCCATAACTCTGAAGCACAGGATGAAACCATTTCCTTTCCTCAGGGTTGTTTGTTTTACACTGATTATTTGTGTCCTTTGGAGGGTTTTCTTAATCTCATTACTAGTCCCCATGATGCCCCATGGTAATCTCAGATCTCATGCTTTTGGAGGAAAATCTGACTTTTAATGAGTTGGTGGGGTTTTTTTATCAAGTTGCATAAAAAAAAAGATTTGAGTTTTGTCTCCCTCTGCAGTGAAAGAAAATTTTTAAATCATTCAAATGGGAAAGCTTAGTCCTCACCAATGGAAAATGACAGTTATATTAGTGATGATCAACCATTTCAAGCAATTTATTTTAATAGTTTTGGTGCAGTAGGAAAGAAAAGAAGAAATAATTAGAGAATTGTTGCCTTGGCATCTGGATGCTCATCTTTAGCATGAATACATGTGATACTATTCTACTAAACATTTGCTGCCAGTGATCAACAATGGCCAGTTTAATGAGTAGTGCTTTCATATCATTGTTTTCTTCCTAATGAGCTCAGGGCCATGAGGAAGCTCCTGGGAGCCCTGGCTGGGGTGCAGAGGCCAGGGAGCAGCACCATTCTGAGACAGGCTGGCATTCCCAGCGCTTCCTATCAAATGACAGCCACTTGATCCGGGCAGGTATTCAGGGCTGGAACATCTGCATCTTGTTTTGTGGTGGAAACTCACTTAACTGCAGCTCAATATTCCTTCTCAGCCCGGTGTGTGAGGTAATGGAGCACTCAGAGTTAAACAAAACAGAGCACAGTGATGCTGCTCTTTGACTCCAGGGCTGTCCAGCCAGTTTTGGCTCTTTGTTTCCCACGGAATATGCATGAGGAGGTGCAGTCTCCAGGCAGGTTTGTTTCATTCTCTTGTTTATCACAGATGGTGGTGTGGTGGAAGGCAGATTTCTGCCTTCCTTCCTCTCTCTCTCTCTCTCCCAGTTTCAGATGCTGTGGGTTATTGCTGCATTCTCAGGGCTGGAACTGTTGCTGGGAAAGGTATAAAGAAATGCAATAAGATGCTAAGAAATCCCCCAGGCATGTTACTTGGAGCACTTAAAATAGTTATGCAGAGTTCTCTGGATAATCCAGAAGACTGGGATTTTTTTATTTTTTTTTTTTAATGAAGACAATTGGATCCAGATTTCTAGCAAAACACCCCTTTTTGGTTTCAGGACAGCTTTCATTAGTTAGTGGCGTATTACATAATTATTTCACTGACTTCCTGTAAAGCTAGAGCATTCCTTGGCTTGCAGAGCTGGGTGTCCTCTCAGGGCACTTCAAGGCATCCTGAAAATGTGTCTGTTTTCCCCAAAAGGCCACTTCAGATGTTTGCTATCACAGATCCTGCTAACTTCGTTTGCTTTTTAGTGAAATGCAACGTGTTTTCATAAGTTCTAAAGAAGAGTTTCCATCAGCTGTCTCTGCTGACCTTGCATTTTTCTCTTTCTCTAGCAGCAGTTTCTCCTATTAACTGCAAAGTTTGGGTTAGTTTCTAAATATGTAAAATGACTTAAGCGCTATTCTTCTGCTAAGAATTGGATAAGAATCTCCTTCACGGCAAATTAAGTGTTCTTATTTGTAACTCAGTGTAAAATTTCTGTTCAAAGCCATGTAAATTAAGATGCACCTACAGAACGTTCCCCATTTATAAAACATTCTGTGGGTTTTGTATTTTCAAGCTCTTTCATCTTCAGGAAAAAAAACAAAGCTTCACAGTTGGGCCTTTCTTGCTCATTTCCTCCTAGCATGAAGTTGGGAATATCCTCTTCAGGACTGACATCAAAATTCAGTTTATTTTCCTCATTCATCAAAGGCAGGATAGATTTAGGTCATACTTTAACTTCTTTTTTTTTCTCTTGGAGTTCTGTTGTTCTCACCCTGGATGCTAGTTCAGCATTTGTACTGAGAACTCAAACAAGGAAATTAAAAACCCAAATATAATAGAGTGTTATCCCACAGCTTTCTGTAGATAAGATAGGCAGCATATTTTTTTTCCTGAGATAAAAGGTAGTGAGGTTTGTAGCAGTAAGTTGAATTCTGTGTTAATGAGCAATTTGCTTAAAGGCTGTAACTTGTTACTCACAAGTCAAATTTGTTACAGTGCCAGGTCTCTTTGGATATAAATCCAGGGATTTTAGGAGACATTGAAAAAGCTTAAATTGCTCCAGAGTTTGAACAATGCACTGCATTGTATGGAGAGCTGTTGGAGAAAAAATAAAGCTTAAACAACAGTCTTCATTGTGTGGCATCTAAAATTATGAATGAAAAAGTTCATCCATATGTATTGGCTTTGCCTTTTTTAAATATCTGCTTTGCATGAAAATAGTTGTCTATTAATTTCTTCTTGAGGTTTAATACAGATGGGCCTTTATATTTGATTTTGGCTGAATAGACTACAGAGTTTGAACATGCTGCATGCAGACAGAGTGCCAAGCAATTTAGCAAAGTTGTTTACACTAACAATAATCCAGCAGGACAGAGCCTATAATTTCTCACTGATAATAGTGTGAGGTAGTGGTGAACACAAGTTCCTGGAGAAGTGTTTACAAAAATGGCTTTATACTTCCTCACCGTTAAAGAACCGTGAGGGCTTTGGGGTTGGATTCCTTCTCTAAAGGCAGCCAGCTTTTCCTGCAGCCCGGATCCTCCCCCTGGAAATTGCTCTCCAGACCAGCAGGGATAGCTGCACACACAGGGACATTGTTTGTCCCTGCCTTTGGGGAGAACTGGGATGGGGCTGGGGGGCAGGAGCAGACACCAGCGGTGCCACCAGGCTCCCTCTGGATTTCCTGGGGCACACTGCCCCTGGTGACAGTGGGCTGGGCGGTGAGAGGAGCTCGGGGAGTGCTGCTGTGTGTCCCGGGAGCCATGGGGGGACATGGGTCCTCCAGGGCACTGAACAGGCAGTTGAGCTCTTAATTGGGGTTATCTCTGCCCACTTGTACACCTCACGTCACAGATGGATGGAGCTGGAAGAGGTTTGCTCTTAATAGCAGGAGTAGCTGGCACTGATTGTAGGGTAAGGCAAGCTTGGGGGACTTCATAGAAATACAGAATATCCTGAGCTGGAAGGGACACACAGGGATCATGGATCCTATCCCTGCCCAGACCCCCCAAAAATCCCACCCAGGGCATCCCTGGGAGCCCCTGGAGCTCTGGCAGCCTCGGGGCCGTGCCCATTCCCTGGGGAGCCTGGGCAGTGCCAGCACCCTCTGGGGTAGAACCTTTACCTGATATCCAACCTGACCCTCCCCTGAAAAAACTTGAGGCCATTCCATTAGAAAAGGTCAATCCTTGTTAAGAAATATCTCAGTCCAGCTTCTTGTGCGACTTTGGTGAATTTGAGGTACCTGACACCATCACAGCATTGGTTCCAGCCAAAGAAAAAGTCACCCAGAAACCTCGGTGAGGTGATGGGACTTCATCAAAGATCTTCAGAGATCCAGTTTGAATAGAAATGGCAGTCCTTAAATCTCAGGGTGATATGGGTGGTGGGGACAAAAGTGTGAAACTGAGGTTGGAATCATTCCTTAGCTAAGCTTCACTGCACTGGTTGGTATCAGATTTTTTTTTTTAAACAAGAGTTTCCTTCCCTAAATTTCCTGACACTGTTTGGTATCAGATTTTTTTTTAAATAACACTTCTTTCCCCTTTTCTTTTAAACTTAGTTGTTGCTAGCATTAAAAGCAAGAACTTGTTAAGTGTAATAGCACTTGGTGCAGATCAGCTTTTCCCCCTGAAAATGTTGTGTGATGTTTTGTGCCTCAGTTTGGTTTTGGAGAAAAAGCTCATCCACAAGTGGTGTTGGTGGATAGAAGCAGATAGCAATAGGGATAAAGTGGAATATTGCAGCCTTGGTGGCACACAGGGAGGAAGGGAAGTTGCCTTCAGCAGGCTGGTGCCAGCTCAGTTCCCTTCCAAAACCTGTGGCTCCTGTCCTTTCCTTATTCCCGTTGTTACAAGAGTCTCTGATTATTTAAAGACATGTTCCTTTTCACTCCTCATCACTTTGGAGTGTTCCCTGTCAGCTGTGAGAACCAGGCATTGTAATGTATAACTTTCCTCCTATTCTTCCAAATGTTGCTAGCAGGTTCCAGGAAATATATTTGCTCTCCCAGGGAAAGTTTGGAACCAGTTGTGTTTAAAAAGCAGTAGTTTTTCCTGGAAACCCATTTGACAGGGCAGGCATGGAAACCTCTCAGCACTGCACTTTCCTGCTTTGTGAGGCTTAATATTTATTTCTCAGCATGCAAAAATAGGGATGTTTTTGCCTTTAAATATGGGTTGTAGTTAGATGTTAGAGAGATTTAGTCCATTATTTATTTTTTTTTTTACCCAGGGTAGGAATGGCACTGTTGTATGGGAATATAAACCAGTTTGGAACATTTATTCTGTTTTGTTTAATCTCAAAATGCCAGAACAGCAGATTGGCTTTGTAGTTACAACCTACAAAGTGCCCAGCCATCTTTTGCATGAGAGGAGTGAAACCCAAATATGCCAAATGGATCTTTTTGAGTAGCTGGTGTTCTTTTGGGAATGAGTGGGGATTTACTTCTTTTGCAAATGGTATCAACATGCTGCGCCTGCACTTTAGAGATGCTGTTGAGACTTCCAATTTTGTTATTTAATTGCTAATGTTTAGTAGATCTCACTTCTGAAAGTAAATTGAGATTTTTGTGACAGTAGCAGATTTGGACACTTTCAGAGCAGAGCCTTTCAGAAAATTATGGTTTCTTGGCTCCAGATTACAACATTGGAGTTGTTTTCTCTGATGCTCTGCTGATAGTAATTAAATGTCCCTGTAAAGAAAATTAAAGTTGTCCAGGCAAAAGGAAACCATTTCTGTGAATGTAAATGATCTAGGAAGATCAGTAAATGCCACACAAGAGCCAGCCAAGTCAAACAGGACAATTTAGTTGTTCTGTTTATATTCTTTGGAAAGCAACATCTTCTAAAGCAGCTTAACAAAAACTGCTCTTACCATAGTGAAAAAGAAGTTGACATAACTGTGGCACCTCCTTTGTGGTGCTTTTATCCAGAACACATGAAATGAAGATGGGCTGAGGGAAGTGCTGTATGATTCACGTAGGACAAGTCTGAACTTGGCCAGTTCCTTAGATTTAGTATAAATATTTATGGCATTGAAGGGGATTTTATTTTTTTAATATTGTTCCTCATGCTCTGGATCCTTTCTAGAAGTCCTCCTCAGACATCTGGTGTGCAGTGGTGCTTGTTTAACCCCCACGCTGCAGTTTTCCTGCTGTGGCATCTCGGAGCTCTCGAAGCCACTCTGTGCTTGGCGTGAATTAAATCTCCTCGGGCCAGCTGGGGCAATGCTGACGTGCACACTTTTCCTGCTGAACACTCCAAACCCAGAGGTGAACACTCTGCTCTTGTCCTGCTGCAGGCATCACACTGAGCTATTTACCAAAGGTGGCAAAAATAGGAATTCCAGCATTAGCAAGGATGTTTACAGAGCCTTGGCTGGGTTCTCTATCTTCGAAAATGCTTCTCTTGCTAATGTTACATAGTTCATGTATTTAACTCAGCTCATGACAAAAAAAAAATAGTTTAAAAAATTTGTTATCTTTCTTTAAAAACTCTTAAAAGCCCGAATATCTAAAACTGTGACTGCTTTGAGGTACATTGTGTTTGCCTTAACAGCTAATCCTTGGATGTTCTGGGTTTTTCTTTGCAGTACAGTAAATTGAACACTGCCCCGTTTGAGTTCAAGTGTTTCTCAATTGGTGCATTTAGCAACAAGTATGACAACAAACATTTTAATGCTCACATTTGCATATATTTTTAATCCTCTTTGCAGAATCCTTGCTCTTACAGAAGCCCAGTTAATTCAACTTCTAGCCACCCCTGTGAAATAAACAATGCATATTATTATTATTTACAGTGGGGATAAGAGCTGTAACTGGTTGAACCCACAGAAGTCTGGGATAAAGCTGACAGCAGCATTCCAAGTGCCTCAACTGGAATATTTTACCATAGCTGCTAAAACTTACTGTGACATCTTAGTAAAGAAAATGGCTTTTACCTGTTTGAGATGTTCAAATAAAATATGTCCTTAGTCAGCTAAGCAGGTAAAACCAATGATTCTCGGACTGATGCTGCATGGACTTGATCCTTACTTTGTGCTCAGCAGTCATGGAAGGGAAACAGCTTTTAGACCAAAATATTGTGACTTTGGTCCCTCTGTAGTGGAACCCACTCAAACTGAGGTGGTGGAATCTCCTTCAGTGGATGTATTTGAGTCCTTTTAGCTGCTAAAAGGAATGAGGCCTTGCAGACAATGCTAGGAAGAATCTGAGGTGCCCTGTGAGCCACAGGAGCTCCCCAGGTTTGTTCCTTTAGATCAGAGCCCATTGAGTTGGATAAAAGGAATGTGCCCACAGATGCCAGCAGTTAATTTTTATATTGTCTTTGCAGGATGAGTTGGGATCAGAGATTTAATGAAATAGCAGTCCAGCTGTGGTTGTGCAGTGCAAGCCAGGTTCAGCCCGTGTCTGACCCTGAAGCAGGGCTTCCAAACCTTTGAATTAATAGCGCAGTGTCTCACTGCCCCCAGCATTGCTGTTTGGGTCCATTAAAAACTTCACAGTTAACACAACCCCTGCTTAATTGTGGGGTGGAACTTCTTAAATGTGTGATAAGGGAGTAGAGATCTGCAGAAATGTTTTTCAAGTGAGATGGGAAGGATTTAACAGGTGATTCACTGGGGAATTCTATCATAGTGATGCAGTGAGAGGTTTGATTTCTGGCTCCTGTGGAGATAGTGTGATGTGACCTGTGGGTCACAAACACACAGCTGACATACTTTTGGTACCTCTGTTTTACCAACCCATCTGCACTTCCCTGTCTTTTCTGTCAGGATTTAGCTGCTTCTGTGGCTCTGAAACAAATAGAAAGCACTTTTGTTGTCAGAAGGGAGATTCAGCTAAGGACTAGCAGGTATAGGGCAGGAAGACACAGCTCTAATTAAAGAGCAGCAGAGTGTAACTTTGGTGCTGCTCACCCCTTCCAACCCCATGACTGTCAAGATAACTTCAAAAATAAGAACCTCTGCTTGTTCTTGTTTTTCCAAGATTCTGGGAAACCTGTCCTCAGTGCCCAGAAAACTGTGAGAAAGGCTGCCCAGGCAGCATGTAATTTCTTGGTAGCAAACACAATCCCTCCCTCTATCTGCCCTGCCTTTGCTTCCCCTTGGAGAGAACATTGATTTGAAGTGACCCTGCAGCTTGGCCCCACAAACCACCCCTCTGCTTGTGAAATAATAAACAGTCAGGCTCTGAGCTGGACAGTGCTGCCATCCATCCATCCATCCATCCCCTGGCACCACGGGACTGGCTCCCTTTTATCCCTGGGACAGCCTCCAGCAATCCCAGCCCTGCTGCTGGGCTGGGTAGGAGTGCTTGAATTCACATCCACCTTCAGTCCTTCTGGGCAGGAATTCCTTCTCTGCTACCAGCTTTTTCACAGCTAAACCTTATAGTGGAGCAACAGTTTTACAGCTTTTGTGCTTTCTGGTTAGCTACAGTTTTTCTGCACATCTCTTCAGAGCCATTTTCTTTTTCCCTAAAATTGATGTAGTTGTGTCATGAACCCAAGATTAAAAACTGCTCTGTAAGAGGCAGAGATTCAGTTTTATCTTTTCCCTTAGTGGTGGTGTGTGCCTGTTTGTTTTGGAAGACACTGCTGTCAGTAACAATGGTGATATTTTAGCTTTTATATGTTCCTTTACACCAGCACCCATAAACCTGGAGAAATTATATGGAATCCTTTCCTCTGAATCTCATAATCTGCAGTGTTCTCTGGGCTCTTCTAGAAGCCTTCCCAAGTTCTTGGATATTAAAACACAGCGTGAGAGCAGCATCTGAGGGAGTGTTGAGTTGTATCTGTGAATAATACAATCCAGAGGATTGAAGGTTCTATATTATACACTCTACAGGGTTTGTGCTGAGCTGAATTTACATTATTTTACTGTCTGAGGCAGTGGCTGGGCCCTGTCTCAGCCTCAGCACAGCCCTGCACACGAGGAAGGGTCAGGCTGGCACATCCTGCTCATTTTCCATGGCCAGAGCATGGTCAAAAGACGATCTTGTTTCCCTCTGAAAGGCTCCTGTGGTTGCTGAGGATTCCCAGGGTTGCACTGCCCCGCACAGTTGTCGCTGCTCCCTCGCTCTCCCTCTGCACAAGGGATTTTGGAGCCCGTCCTGAAGGACAAAGGGATTTTGTTCTCCACAATGGATTCTTTGTGGGAGATGGGTTGGGATTGTTCTGCTGCTCAGCGGATTAAAATCTTGGATATTCTGTCCAGTTTGGCTGGAGGGGCTCGGTGTCCCTCAGCTGGGAGACCGTGAGGCTGCACATCAGGTAGCAAAACCAAAGTGGAAATGCAACTTTTTCCTGTGTTTGTGGGGCCAAATGTGATTTTTTTTTCTCATTTCACTGTGCTTTAGGAAGAGTATTTGGTCAGCTGGATGCAAGTCCCAGGGATCCCCTCAGGAAGCTGCACAGTGCCCTGAGCAGTGACCCTGCTTTATTGCAGATCCCCCCCAAAGGCAGCACCCACCTGTACATGTCTTGTCCTAACATTTTAAATACATCTGCTTTTCTGTTCATATTGTAAAGCATTTCTATCCTCTCTTGAGGGCAGTTTTAACTTCCAGGTAGGGAATTTGGGGAGAAATAAAATGGGAATAAAAGAAACATTGCTGGAAAGTGCGATATCAGATTTCACAGCTCTTTTAGAGAGCTCATTTTCTTGATGGTCCAAATTTTTCCACATGCAGCAGAGTAGAATAATGTGAAAAAAGGTGTTCAGAGCATGTTTATTTTAAACTGCAATAAAAGCCTGCAGTACTTCCAGAAATAGGCTCCAGTTGAAATAAGTGGAATATTTTTTTTACCTTTCTATTGCACCTTTTGCTTCAAATCCTTATAAAGGAAAGTGTGCACAATTTATTGGATTTTCTTTTAATATAACCCCGTTGCAAGTGAACACCTCAGGATTAATGTTTGAAGCAGGGTTGCTGTAGAACATCCTGATTGTGTTCATATCCACAGGGGACACTGAACACCCAGAATTTAATTTGTGTTACAGGATCATATCCATGGAATATCAGCCATCGGAGCAGGGTGGAGAGGTTTAAACCTGAGTATCCACTAACAGCAACAATATCCAAAAAAAAAAAACCCAAAACCAACCAACCAAACAGAGTGAGGGTAACAAATATTTTCTCTTTGGGGAGAATCTCTCAAATCTGAGCTTTCACAAATTGAATTTCTCTTTTCTGCCATCACATGACAATACAGCTGTAAGGCAGGATTTAATGCATTGAAATATTGTTTTAGCCCCCAATCTTATGATTTCCTCTGTTGTGACAGTGCTGTGACTTTGATTTACTTTTGAAATAGATGGCAGGGCTTCTGGCTTTGATTGTTTCAGCTGGTCTTTGATTAGTTTAGCTTTGCCATCTTTTATGTAATAAAGTCATTTAAGGCTGAAGTGACCGAAAAAAGAACACCTGGATCTGAAATCACCTTTGGTCTGGGAAGCAACACCTTCAGCATGTTGTCTTAATTATATTTCATTCACAAAAACAATTTTTATTGATAATACTTTCACATTTTCAATAAAAGCACATTATCACAAGTGTCTTTTGCTGTCCAGTAAAGAAGAATGTCATGTTTGCTAAGCAAAAAACAACATGGAATTTACTGTTTTCTGCAGGAGGTGTAGATGATTCTTTGTCTTCCCTTCTCCCCTCCTGTGTTTGGGATGCCCAGATTGCTGTCCTTGGCTGGACTCAGGAGCTGGGCTTAGCCCAGGGCTTGGTTCTTGTCTGAGCAAAGACAAAATGATAATTGTGCTAATTTTTAGTCCCTCTTAACTGACCTTAGATGGTTGATGCAGGTTTTTTCCTGGGAGAGCTGGCAGAAAGGCTCAAAGGTTGCTCCTGGGGTGCAACCCTTGAGCATAAACCCATCCTCTGCCAGAGAAATCCTTTTCTGACATGGATGTTAACAAGTATTGTAGACAACCCTGGTGTTATTTATCTGGAGATTGGTGTAGTTTTAGCACTGACTACATCCAAATCTTGCCTGCCAGATAACTGAAATCTTGTTTTAGCCACAGGTTGCACGAGTTCAGGTACTCTAAGCAGAAAAATCAATGCTTTTTTCAGAATTTTATAAGAGTTACCTAAATGGGACATTATCTTAAGTGAGAGCTGTGAATTTATGAAGTAATCTCATGTCTAAAGTTAGACCCAAGCCTGAGTCCATTGTTGGGCTGGAACTGAACACAGCCTCACAGTCACAACTGTTGAGGTGTGAAAGCTGCAGTTTGACAGAGGAAATATTAAGGAGCTCCGCCAGACCACAGCATTAAAATTTATTCCAGCCTGCTTTCTTTGTGGCAGATCTGCTGCTGCCCTGTTTCCTGCCATGCCATCACTTCTTGCCTCCTTACCAAGGAGACTCCTTCAGCTGGTACCCAGTATTTTCAGGTACCTGAATTTTTCAGGGGAATTTTTCAGCCATTGTTGAAGCATTAAGCAAATATTTTTTTATTAATCTTACTTATTTGTGAAATAGTTTGTGGAACTGAAGCAGTTTCCCAGCCAAGGCAGTCGATGTAGCCATGGTATTTTGTACAGCTATGCTTTTACAGTGTGAGGAGAGAGAATTTCAGATGAGCAGTCAGTTTTTCACACTACCTTTGATGGAGCAAATAGGGTAGTGTTGGCTTGGAGGAGGCAAATTTGCTATTTTCTGCCTGTTGCACTGTAATTTTTGGTAAATAATACAGCATTTCCAAGACCTATTAAGTGGAAATGATCTCTAATTTTGATTAACAATATATTTTTGGAAGGATCCTCGAACAAGCCTGCTGCAGGCTGCCAGTGATGCTGCTGCACCAAATTCTGGCTCCTTTGTGAGGCTTTTGAAGGAAAGAGGAGGAAAGTGGGTGGAGGTGGTTGAGTGCAGAGGTCACTATTTAATGTTCCTGCCTGCAGTGTGGAGCAGAACGTGTCCCTGCTTGGCAGGCAGGGGCAGCTGGAGGAGCCAGCACAGAGCAGTCACTTTAATCACTGTATTTCGGTTTTGGCCATGGGTTTTCTGGCGTACAAATCTCTGCAGAGTGGTAGCCAGAGCTTGCTTCCAGGAGTAAGTGCTTTTCATATGTTTTGTAAACGGAGGAGAAGAGGCTTTTGCCAATTTTTCTGCACATGTGTATGTGACTTTCTGGTTTCCTAAATTAGCTTTTTGTTATCGTAGCAGAAAGTCAGTAAAATATGTGGCAGATAAAGGAATCAGTAAGTTGGCTGCTGAAAGAAATCTATCAATTACAATAAAGAATATTTCCAAGATCTGATTTCTTAGCAGTGTGTTTTAATCAGGCTGTTGCCATTAATACTTAATTTTTTGTTGTTCTGTAGTTTGCTACATGTTTTATGTTTTATTCTGGTCTCCAGATAGGCCTGTTTAATGTACTCTAAAGGAAATACAGACTACTGTCACTCTGTTTACAGTGGTTGATCTACTGCTTCCCAGAATTAAGTCTTATTTGAGACCATCTTAAATCATATCTTCTGTAGAAGCAACCCAGAAATAAAATAGTGGTGCAGAATGCTGTTTTTTTGAATAAGGGATTTTGTTTGTTTTTCTCAGTAGGAGTTGCAGAAGTGCACAGCAATGATATTTATAAATAATACAGTTTGCGATTTTTCTTGGGATGTCTTGCATGGTGACCAAAGATTTCCTCCTGAGAAAGGATTCATTTGTTGTCTTTGGTCAAGCAAGTGAAGCAAATCTGCCTGGAGCTGCACACTTTGCAGCTTGCCTGCAGCCTGTTTCACACAGATGTGATTTTGGGGGAATTTCCCAGTGCCAGGGCTATCAGTCCTCTCCCACTGTACAGTGTGAGGTGAAATAACAGCCAGAGCAGGCAGCTGGCAACATCTGCACAGGGACCCTGGTGCTGCATTGCAATTCTGGCCTGATAACTTGTTTTGATGACTTGTTGAATTGAGTAAATTGTGGTGATTTCCCTGCTCGGTATTTGATATCTCAAATCATGGGGTTATTTTTATTTTGTGCATGAATTGGAATTTTTATGCCATTTATCCCAATTTATGTTGGCACAGACTGACTTCTGTGTTTGCCATAGTGGAATAAAACATGCAATAGTTTAGAAATCTGTTCAAATCTATTTGTTATTTAATCTCTAACAATTTTAGAAATAAATTTGATTAACAATAGAAAATAAAATAAATTTTATTTTTTAGTATCTCTTTCACATCTGTATTGCTTTTGTGAAGATCTTGGCTTTTCAGCATATGCCGTGAAAGTAAATTTTGATCTTGAATGAAGAGAAAAACCTGCCCTTGAAGTTTTTTCTGTTGTCTGTATCATGTACTACTCATTCCTGGGAATCTGGCCTTAAGAACATGCGGCAACTCCTCTCACTAATGAGAGTTTGTCTGCAGGTATTGGAAAAGGTAATTAAAGGTGTGATGCCCATTAATTAAAGTCTGTTTAATGCTCTTGCCCATGATTTTTTAATTATTAGAGTGGCCTGAGGTCATAGTAATTCAATCCAAGACCTTAAAGGTAAGGACTTTGATGACAAACACCACAACTGAAGAATTTTAAGTTGTTGTGTTTTTTTTTTCCTAAAAGTTAATAAACTTGTCAGGAATTCATTCTTGTGGATAAATCCATCTGTCAGATGCAGAACAAAAAACAGACGAGGGCAGTGCCGGGATTTTCTTTCGAGGAGTTTTATTCTAACCTGCCTAAGGTCTGCACCATGTCAGTGTTCAGCTGGCAAGACAAAGCCTTTCATTTCTGGGTTGTAATTAATGCTCAGCCTTTGTGCATTAAGCGCAGCCAGCGGGAGAGAGGAAGTTGGGAGGGGGGATAGGATATGGCAGCCCCGTGTCCGTGCAGCCCATACCGAGTCACAGGAAGGAAGCGTGCTGCCACAGTAGTGTATATATTTTTTTTTTCCCCCCAGTCTTTGGTGACTCCTGGAGCTCTCAGACAGATTTCAGACCCCTCTGGTGTCTCTCTGTCAAGGCACACTTGTAAAAACACGACTTTTGCTGTTGTGGACGTTCCGCTGGGGCCGCGGCTCCCGCTGACCAGAGCAAGGCAAACAGAGCTGGACATCCACTGTTTACAGAGAGCTGTCCTGGGGCTGTGAGGGTCTGGGAAGAGCCCTGCTGGCCTGACAAACACTGCCTGGAGTGGAAACACTTTCAGTCAGGCTCCTAAGTGGTTAAAATAAAGCACATTCCTGCTGACTGCATGGGCTGGTGTCAAGCGAGAGCAGAGCTGCTCTATAGGCAGACACTACGTCACGGTGTTATCTTTGTTTAGCTTGTCTGTGCTTTATCATGTTGCCCAACAGTTTTAATAAAAAAAGAGAAGGAGGAGGAGGAGAAGAAGAAAAAAAAAAAAAAAAAAAGACTAGTATGAATAGTTGTAAGTAGAAGTATCTGAAAGCAGCAGATCTGGAGTGCCTTCCACCAGCTGCTGGCTGAAACAAAGAGGAGCATTATGAGAGGCACAATAAATGTGTTTGCTATCTCTACTCTCAGTTGCAGGGCAGACACAAGCCGTCACAGTAATGAATTTTGAAGCCTGGAGTTTGGACTTGGGGAATTTATAAAACACAGTTGTTTTATCAGAGTGTTGTCTTGCCAGCTGTGTGATGGGAGTCTGGTTTCCATGGAGTGTGGTCAGCTGGGGGAGACAAATCTAGTCCCTAAAACAGCATTTGGGGCCGTAGTCTCCTCTGTGGTTTCTTTCTCTCTGCTTTCAATTCACGTTTGGTAAGGAGGAAAGCAGTGGAAAAGGAATTTTATTTGAATTGAGAGCAATTTTAGCCCTAATCAAATGTGCAGGCCCCATGAGAACTCATGGTGCTGTGCAAAACCAATATAGGAGTTGGCATTTTGTCCCTCTAAACAATGTAAAGAGATTTTTCCTTGTTTCCTTGATTTTCCCTGTTATCTCTTTTTGGCATTGTTCTCCTGCCTGGTGTGGGTAGGAGGAGCTGTACAAATTGATCTGTCTTGTAAAAGACTCTCACTGATCCCACCTGTTGAAAGTTTGGTTAATTTTATTAATTTTGGCCCAGTGGTGCTGGTTAGATCCTGGTATGTTTAGCTGAAGTCTTGGAGTTCTCTGCCTAATCAGGAAAATGCATTACCAAATTGGATAGGCTTTAATTAGAACCCCTTCCTTTCTTTGCCAAATTCCTTTAAAATAGGTTTCTTCCAGCATACAGTAGAATTTTTACCAGATTTTATATTCAATCTGAATGTTAAGATATAAATAATGTTGTTACCATACATAGAAGAAATGAGTTTTATAATTTTGAAACAGAAAAGTCCCACTTTGGTAATTGTATAGTATCAGGTCCTGTTTGGGGAAAAAGGGCCAGTTTCTGATTTACTGAATTGAATAATGTCTAGAGATTTTTGGGGTTTTGTACACACCCAAGTTAGCTTTATTTGGGTATTTAAACTACCCCAGGTACTGGTAGGAGTTGCTCAGGAGTCAGTGGGAGTTAGGTGCCCACGTGGAATTCGAAATTGCTGTTGTGGAATTTTGTGTTGGAGTCCCCAGAAGTGATGGGAGATAGTGCAGGGAGAAGAGCGATGGTGTGTGGGTGGGAGGACACAACCTCCAGCCTCAGGTGCTGAAAGCTTTATCTCTTGACATTGCTCTTCAATTATTCCTTTTCAAAGACAGGAGTGGGGGAGATTCCTCATGTAGAGGAACTGCTGTGATGTGGTTTGCTTTGAAAGTTTGGAACGTGAACACTCTGTAGGTGGGGGTTTCTATTGGCAAAAAACAAAGGAAAAATGCACCAATTTACTGATCTGAAAGCAATTTCCAAGAGATGCTGTGTTGATAAAAGCTTTTTTTGTGGCACTGCGGTGGTTGTGGGGGCTTCTCAATTCGTGTTTGGTTGGAACAGGAGAGCTCTGGTGTCTGTCCCAGAGCATTTGCAGCAGGGCACAATTTTTGCTATTTAGAGCTGAGATGGAAAGTTCCTATTTAGATTTGGTGCCAGAGTCTTTAATAGAAATCATGGCTTGTGGTGTATTATAGGTCAGCGTATATTTGCTAGTTTATATTATGCTGACTAAATTGGCAGAATGCTTATTTTTACTGGTAAACATTCAGGAGGTTTTCTCCTCGCTCCTTCTTTTTTCCAACAAAATGTTATTTGTCGTGTGTGGAATTAAGGCAGCATTTTATAAATCATCTTGCCTCGGTGATGATGTGAAAATGTTTGGTGGCACACAAAGATTTCCATTGTCAGGTACCACAGGGCTCTAGATGGAGTTAACTCAGGCCTAATTTTAGGTCTGGAAATTATGGCTGTGTAGAAAACAAAATGCTTCTGGCAGTGTAGGAAAAATACAAATTTTAAACTCCAGCAAAAGCAGCTATTTCAGGGATATTACCAGAATAGGTAACCTTGGTTAATTTAGCTCCTCTCCGAGCCCCTGATGGAGCCCCAAAAGCACTTTTTAAACATCTTTAAATCCCTGTGAAGTCTAAGTACGACCTGAGGATGTGAGTTGTGGAGAAGTGCAGGACTGTGCTTCAGGCTGTAGGAGTTGTGAGACATTTAAGTGAAATGGGAGAAGCTGTGCTCACGCTTTAACAGCGACCCGTCCGTGTGTTTGTGCACAGCCAACTGCAGCATTGCTGCAATTACTTACACACAGCTCCCATGTGCTGGGAATGGCTTTTTCTGGCAAGTGTCAGATTATATAAAAAATTACCATCTACTCAGTCTGCCTGCCTCCAGCTGGAAATTAGCATTTCTGTGATTCCTCTGCTGAAGAATTGTGCTCTTTTGTTCGTGGGTCCAAACGTAGTTTTAAAGTATAGAGAAAGACATTTAAGGACATATTTAAAACTTGAATCAGCAAGTTCCAATTTCCCCCCCAATTTTTCCCTTGCATAGTTATATACCAGACAAGCTTGTTTTGGACAGCTTTTACAAAAGGAATCATCTGAGAATCTGGACGTTTATTCGGGTTTAGATCTGGAATATTTGGCATTAATGTGAACTGTAGCCCTGGAATTTATAACCACGACCGTAAGAAGAGGAACAAAGCTTTTATTTCCCTGTGAATAGTCATGGTTTGCACAGTGAGGTAATCACAGCCCGGCGCTGGCATTGCAGCCCGCCAGGGGAGGAATGGGAGTGAAAAAGCTGAGGGGGAATGGGAGTGAAAAAGCTGAGGGGGAATTGGAGTGAAGAAGGTGAGGGGGAATTGGAGTGAAAAAGCTGAGGGGGAATGGGAGTGAAAAAGCTGAGGGGGAATTGGAGTGAAGAAGGTGAGGGGGAATGGGAGTGAAAAAGCTGAGGAGGAATGGGAGTGAAAAAGGTGAGGGGGAATTGGAGTGAAGAAGGTGAGGGGGAATTGGAGTGAAAAAGGCGCTGCAGAGATGGGTTAGTTGAGCCTTTGGGCTCAGCCGGGGTGAGCTATCCCTCTCCTGCTGCCGTCTCTCACCGCCTGTTGCAGCGCACGGCGTGGTTTGGGATGCCGTGGCCATCCTGCAAGCACATCACACGTGTGCAGTTTGGGAGATGTTCCTGGAGGGTGTTCCTGGGGGATTTTGGGGGGTTGTGCTGCTGAGGGGGGCGGTTGTCGCTGTGGTCCCCGTGGTGGTGACCCCCTGTCGTGTGTCCCCGGGCAGGTGAAGCGGCGCTGAGAGGGGAGCCCCGAATGCAGCCCCTGCAATCCCCCACGCTCAGCAACCACCGCACGGGCCCGCCGCCCATCAGCCCCAGCAAGAGGAAGCTCAGCATGGACCAAGGGGACGAGGAGCTGGACTGTGAAAACGACCACGTCTCCAAAATGAGCCGCATGTTCAACCCGCATCTGTAAGTGCCTCGCGTCTGTCCCCGCTCGGAACTGAGCGCTGCGTGCTAAAATCCTTGTCCTGCCTCAAACTTTGTGCTCAGCTTTTTCCCTTTGTTCCAGCTTGTATGGGAGATCTGCACAAGAGCCGCCACGATTAGATGCGTTTTCGTGTTTTCTTTTGTTTTCCTGCAGTGTGAAGTAACAGGAATTAGCTCAGCTTAACTATTTATAGCAAGCCATACGTATTCACCTTGCGATTTCTGCAGTATTGTTCCCTCGCTCTTTGGAACGCGCTCCTTTCGCTTCCCCCCATTCTGAGGCTCTCTGGCTGGGGGTGGGGAGGCGGCAGCAGCAGCAGGAGGAGGAGGAGGAGGAGGAGGAACACAAGTGCTTTGCATTTTTCTGAGGCCAGGAGCTCCGAGCCAGCTGCTTCTGGGCTGCCTTGACAGCTGGGCAAGCGGCAGTTGTTGCTAAACATTCCTGCTCTGACAGTCAGGTGTGGAATGTGCTGGCCAGGTAAGGCGTTGATGAGCCTGTGTTGGGCAATCAGCAGATGCCAGTCCTGGGAATGCAAGCCTGGCTGGCACTGCTGGAGAATTCCTGTCATTCCTGCCTGCAGGAAGCCATGGATGGAGCTCCTGTGGCTGCTGCCTCAGCTCCTGCAGCCCCGGCATTCCGTGCATTCCACAGTCATGGGATGTGGACAGAGGGATTTATCCTCCCATAAATCACCGCAGCCTTACTCACAGGCTGGGCCCGCAGTCTGCAGCCTTGGAATTTGTTACAAATCAGGAATCCAGCGCTGAAGTAATGCAAAACAATAAAAGCTCGCTTCTCATTTACAACACACCTCCTCCTCTCCCCGAAAAAATTAACTATTTATAGGCTTTCTCTGGGGCCAGGAGTGATTGGAAAGAACCGTGTGCTGCATTTCTGGATGCATGACACAACTGAGGGGATTTATGGCATTTTTGAAATGTTATGTAACTTTATGGGGGAAAAGTGTGAGGTTTTTTTTTTTTTAAAGGCTCATTTTCTACTGATGAAATAAAACACAGCTGGCAGTTACGTACATTATAACACTTTATATAGCGGAGGCCATAAAAATAATGAAGTCTGAACCAACAGACTCGTGTGCAACCAAGGTTCAAAACTAAAAGATGCAGGCAGTTCTTTCATGTGATCCCTTAGCTATATGTCAGAGCTAATATTTTCCAGTGTGGTACATTTTTATAGTTTTTCTCAATAGATTCTTTCTGTGTTTTCGTATATGAAACATGCATCTTTTCTTCTTGTAATAAAAAGCACTGCTTTCTGCCCAGGGTTCATGTGACTTAATCTGTTTCAATTAAACCATCTGCTGCAGATGGATTATAATCTAAAATAGCATCCATGAGGCCATCTCTTTTTCTACTTTATTTTGTAAGTTTGGTACAAAAATGCGCTTTCAACGCAATAGTACAAAACCTCAAACATTTATGATTCATCTGAAACAGCTGAATTTCTGTGTATTTCAGATATATCAGATACGTTCACAAACATTTTCTGAATTTTATTCTCATTTCCCTGCTGTTGCCTCCAATGAAGTTATTTTTTTGACTGTTTTTCATATTTTCCACCTTTTTTGGATTCTGACGTTCTAATTTAATGGTAGAATTGGATTACTCAAACCCTGTGGATCTGTCCTAAGAACTTTGGTTGGGAGATGGGAAGTGTATTGTGGAAGCTTGGCTTGTTCACACCAAAGAAAACACAGTAGATCTGGGGAAAGAATGATTTCATGGAGCATGATAATGGCAGCCATTGAAGTGACTTGGAGATTCTAGAAGTGTAAGGCTGACAGTGTTCAGTTTAGAAATCCAAATGTGTGAGAGATGTGGAGTGTGGAGATGAGGTGGCACGGTGCCTGTGGTGACAGCAAATTTCTGTGACTGGGACTGTAAAGATAAGTTTGAGGCTGTGTATTTTGAACTTTTCAAGGCTAAGTGCCCTGAAAACACAGGATGAAAGCGGTCATGATACAAAACCTGGGCACAGCTGACGGAAGTCTTTATAACCTCCATCAGCAGCTCTTGCTCAGGCATTTGGGTCTTTGTGCTGGTGCTGGTAGAACTGTGAAGCAGTTGTGCATTCATTCTCTTAACACCAGCATCTTGTGGCTGGAAATGTAATTAAATAGGCCAAGAATTGTGTGTTTGGTTCATTATAAACGGTGGAACCTTTTCGTTAGCAATTTGATCTCAACTCTGAGGTAGCAGCACCCTGCTGTGCTTCAGTGGGAATGAATCCATTGAAAGGCTTTGGATGTGTTATTAGAAATCCAGTTACGTCAGCCTTTTGTTTGGAAACGGAGTGCTCTGAGACATTCCCTGCTCAGGTGTAATTCCCTGAAGGATCATTTGTGAGCTGTACTTGGGTATGTTTACTTTTATTGTGGAAAAACACAACTATTGGAGTGCAGTCTCTGGAGCAGAGTGAATCAAATGCCCTGGCAAGCCTAGCAGGATCCTCAAATGTGTCATGGAATTAATGCGCAAAGAACGATTTATCAAAGGTGCCGTTTCAAAGGAGAGAATTCTCAGCATTGGGATAATAAAATATACTTGAGAGCTTGTGGATTAATTTAAAAACAAAAAAAACCCACATGTGACACTGCCTCCCTTTCATATGCTTTTATAGCTTCTGTGTTTTTGTGGTGATAGAAGTTGTGAACACACATGAACTAAGAACAAGTACTTCCAAATTAAAATGTAGTGACAGGTAATACGGAATTCCCTTATTTGAAAGTGTGAACTTTCTGGTGTGCCCCTCGGGTGTTTTACTTGAATTGCACTCACTGAAGTTGAGTCTTGCTCAACTGAAAGATGCTTTTGGCTTCGAGCTGCTCTATGGAGAGGGGAGGCCTGAAACATGGCTTTGTTTTCCCGTGAATTCACTAAAGGCACCGTGGTTTGCAGCAGTTATTGGCAGCTGGGATTACAGGCAAGTTCTGAGCGCTGCAGGGATGGGGGCTCCATCCTGAGCCCTTCGGGTGCGCTTGGGGCAGCACTGCCGGCCGGGCCCCTCCAGCCCCAGCTCCTTCCCTCTCCCTCCTTCCCTCTCCCTCCTTCCCTCTCCCTCCTTCCCTCTCCCTCCTTCCCTCTCCCTCCTTCCCTGCCTCCTGTTCGAGCTCCTTCCCGGGCCCCCTCCTTCCCTGGCTCCTTCCCCGGCTCCCTCTCTCTCCTTCCGTGTCTCTCTTGCTCCCTGGCTCCCTCCCTGGCTCTCTCCCAGGCTCCTTCCCGCTCTCTTCTCTCCCTTTTTCTAGCCTCCGTCCTCTCTCCCTCTCTCCTCCCGGGTTCTTTGCCTCCCTGCCGGGCTCCCTCGTTCCCTGCCGTGTTGTGTGTCTGGTTCCCTCTCTCCTCCCTCCCGTTCCGCAGCCTCGGGCACACAAAGGCTGCCTTGTCCCGGCCTCCCCGCCGCCCTAAGAGTCCCCAGCCCGGCCAGCGGGCACAGCGCTGCCCCTTCCAAAGAAATGGCCTTTGGAATTCAGCCGGGGACCATTATTTTTGTTCCCTTGTGCGGAGTACGTCAGCCTGGAAGCCGGCGTGTGGGGTTTGGGACAGCGGGCTCGTCGTACATGGAGGATTTTCCCCTTGTTCCCGTTTGGTTGGTGGCATTAGGATTGCGGTGGAGATTAATTCCTGTATAAAAATCTTCCCGTGACTAAATGTTCGCAGCTGTGAAGTCGAGGGAATAATTCTCTCTTGGTTTGTGTGATAAATAATTTGGCTTTTTCTTGTAATAAAAGGTCTGTACATGAATAAGTTACTTTAATGTGTATAATGTAAAATGATGTGTAGTTTCAGACTTTTCCAATTCTGGGCTGTCTTTAGCTTTGTTACTCTGAAGAATGATGTCAATCCCACCCAAAACACTCCTGAAGCTGCCTTGCACCACAAGTGTTTTACCATGAATATCCAATGGTATTTGCTCACTTTAATGACACTGATAGAAAGTAGTGGGGCATCCTTTAAAAAATGTGTGCTAAAAGTTACACTTTAACTTTTTAAAAGTTACAAGTTGCTTGAAGGCTGTGGAATAATTCAGGTTACACCATTTCATCCAACCTCCTGCTCAGAGCAGGCTCAGCTGCATCTTCAGCGAGTTTTAGAGTTGCTCAAAGTGAGAAATTTTGATTAAGATTTAAATATTGAATAAATAAAGTTCCTCATTAGAGGGAGATTTTTGTCACCTTCCTGCTGAGCTTGGCTGAGAACACAGGGTGGAAATGTTCTGCAGAAAATCAGGTCCCTGTTGTGGAGGAGTGTGGCTCCAGCAGGGCTTGAAAAGATGCAGAACTGGCTCTCAGAGGTGCCTGGGAATTGTCAGAGACTTTTTGCTCCAACTACTCCTCTTTGGGTTCCAAACTTCATGTGGTACTGAGAAATATGTTTTCACTGTCATTTTGTTGTGACAAATTGGAGTTGGGGAAGAAAAACCCAGTGCACAGTTGAGAACACCCAAAGTGTCTCTCATCTGTTGAGTGAAGCATCCTTGGCACAAGTGTGCCCTTGGAGGATTTTGGGGCTCTCAAAGCAGTCCTGTTGGAGCTGAATCCTCACTGGAACTGAGGCAAGGTGGCTCTTGTTGATTAAGTGGACAAAGGATCACAGAGTAGGTTTCAAACTGCTTTTCCTGATTTTTTTTTTCCCCTTTTCTTGCCTGTGTTGCTTGAATGATGGAGTGAATCAGACATTTTCTTATTTATTAATGGAGATCACACACTGCACAAATTTAAATTGTTTTCAAGAAATACATGTTAAATTGAACCTTCAGAGACAGACTTGAAAGAGCCACCGTATCTGAGTTAATATTTAACACAGAGTTCTGCACTTCTTAGCCAAGGGGGAATTTCAGAAAGCACTCCAATCCCTTTCAGTTGAAGCACATGTGAAAGGTTTGTTAGGAACAGTTTCAGAGCTAAAAGCAATTTGATTGATAGCTTATCAGTACTTCACAAAAAGACCTATCTGTCAAAATTTGGGTAGATGTGGAGGTACTTGAAAAACCAGGCAGTGTTAGCTCAGGTGTCTCCTCCACTTGAAAACAGAAGGGATTTGTTAGCCAGCTCCAGATTTCTGCTTTGATAATGTGTTTTCCCACTTTCATTTTCCATCTTTTGTGGAGGAGCATGACCCTTCTGTGGTGTGTCAAGGCTCCAAGCTGCCTCTTGAGGGGAAAAGCCGTGTTGGTGTTGCACAGAGGGGTTTGATCACCCACTTAGGGAAGGCATTGGGGTCCTGTGCACTTAGGGATGGAATGGGAACCACAGAATCACAGAATATTCTGAGCTGGCAAGGATCCACAAGGATCATCGAGTCCAACTCTTAAATGAATGGGCAATCCCTCGAGCCCTGGTATTGGATTTTTACCCCAAGGTAGAAGGAAAATTTTACATTGTGTGAATCAACCTATATCTGCATTGGGTGAAATTCAGCACCAATCCTAAAGCCTGAGATCTTAGAAAGAAGCAAGAAAAGAACCAGTAACCTTTGCAAACACATTCTGGATGTATATCCAATCCCATGGAAACAAAAAGTTTAATCTCACTTCTTTCTATTTAACCATTTTCCCAGATGTTTCCTGCAGTTTGACAGATGTGCATTTTACTAGAAAGTTGTGCTCTTGAGAATGAGAATGTTATGGACACGGTTGCTATAGACAATGACTGTGTGAGGGTAAGGTTTGGAATAAAACCTTACATTAATTTCTAGTTGAATCAGTAGTTTTGTTCCCCAGGCTGGCGGTGCAGATGCTGTGGGATGGCAGGCACAGCCTGGCAGGTTTAACTCCTTCCTGCAGCATTGCCAGGTGCAATTCCCAAACAGTGATCTGGGGGAGGAGGCTGAGGGATCCCAGGAATCCTTGAGCCACAGGGCTGGGGGATGCCTCGAGGCTGGGCTGTGCAGGGCTGGGTCAGTTTGAGGTTTATCCTTAGAGAAAGAGGAGGGGAATAAAAGGGCTTTGCTGCCATTGGGATCTGGAGGGTTTGATGGGGTCAAATGCTGATGCTGATGATGGGGATCCCAGTGATGGGGTCACTTTCCCAGTGGGAATTCTGCAGAGATGGATCCTGTGTGGGTGGATCCCCAAGTGGATGGACCCTGTGTGGGTGGGTTACAGAGTATTCCGAGATGAAGAGGACCCCAAGGATGGTCAAGTCCAGCTCTCCAGTGAATGGCCCATGCAGGGACTGAACCCAGAGCTGTGGTGATGTGAGGTGTGGGTACATCCATGGGGATGGATCCATATGGACACGACTGACACCACTGCCATGACTGATGTTCTGCTGCCCAAATGATGCTTCATAAACCTTTGTCACGTTTTTAATCAGTAACTGGCAGAATTCACAAGCCAATACCTTCCAAAGGGAGTAAGCAAAATCCCCAAACATTTTAGCTTGTGATTTGCTTTTCTAATTAAAAAACCTTAAACCAGAAGCTGCTGTGAGAGGAGACTGTTAATTGCAGAGTGTGGGGTGCCTGAGCTGCAGAAATGCCCTCTAAACACTCACCTGCTGCTGCTGCTGGGGTCCATTTGGTTACCAGCTTTTCAAGGAAATATTTTACTGTATTGGTCTGAATAGTTGTGCAATATACAGTGAAGCTGTTACTGGTTTTATAGTGCTTCTAGAGTTTTTGGTAATTCAGATTTTATTAGCAATTACAAACAGTTTCAATAAACTTTTAATGAAATATTTATTCCTTCTTTAAAACAGCCTGTGAAAAAAGTCTAATTTCTTAAAACCAGTTGTTTAAACACTGCTCTTGGTCTAAAGGCTTAAGGAGCCTGGGGTTTTTTTTTGAGAATTTTTGAAATGTCTGGAAGTGGTGAATTATTGTCGTTTCTCAACTTTTCCTGCTTCACCTCAGCTAGTGTTACAGTGTGTACATAATTTCCAAGTTTTAAGGATCCCAGGCTTTTTTCCTTCTTTCTCATTAGACCCAGTGAAGCTGGAAGGGAAGGCTGTGTAGTCCCATTTTCTCCTGATGGTTTGGCACAGTTAATTCCAGGACTGTGACCTTATTTTCAGAGGCTGGTTTGTGTTGTTAAAGCTCTTACCAAATAAACCATGCTCCTGCTGTTGATATCTTTTACTTCCCTATCATCTGTTTGAAGAAAATTATTAATCTACTCCTCTGCTGTAAAGTTCAACCTGATGCAGTGTTTTAGGTGGTGGAACTAGGGAAAATCTCACAGCCTTGTGAGAATTTGGGGTTCATGGATTGATTTAAGCTGGTACTGACTTTTACAAAAACAGTTCCATGACAGCCATTGGGTGATGATCAAAACTACTTTTTCCAAATTTAAAAAAAAAGGTAAAAAATATTGTAAATAACAACCCAGTGAATCCTCTAAGAGAACACAACTGGCATTTTGTATTTCCTTTAACATTCCTGCCAGGTTTCACCACTGAGTTTGAACACCAGCAGGTTTTCCCAGAGCCTGCAGGACAGCCTGAAGTGCCCTGGCAGTGCTGAGTGCCTGTGGCTGATGCTGTGCCCTGGGACATGACCCACTCCTGCATTTGATGTGCAGCCTTTCCCCTGACACTGGCCTGGGGCGTTCTCTGGGTGATCATAAATAGTTTTTACAGTATTTTCCACTGACTGGGTATAAAAGGCTCGTTGCATGTGCCAAGTTTGACTTCAAAGGGAATTGTAAAAGCTGCACATGACCCCTGTGGTGGGTGGGTAGAGTGCAGGAGGAAATGTGTGCCAGAGGTGTTTAGGTGGGCACTGCAGTGGGTACAAATGAATCCTCTCCCAGACTCTGTCCCTCTGACCTTAGACATGCTTCCATTAAATCCTCCCTGCTCTTTCCCTACACTCAGATTTTCCTTCCTGCTTGTTCGAAATTTGGAGTGTCTCTTTTACCTCGTGTTTTTGTCATTTGCTCTCCTGGAAGTTCTCCCCTCCAAGCATCCAAAGTGCCTTAAGCACTTGAAGCAGCTCAGAGTTCTGCAAGGATAGTTTTAGTTTCCCTTTCAGCAGTGATTTGCTGTTCTGGACCCCATCCTGTTCATCCCAAGTATCCTGCCTTGCTCCACTCCCTCTGCTTCACCAGCTTTGACTGCCTCAGGTACCTCAAAACACCCAGGCACTGTGGTGGCCTCTGCAGAGCTCACTTTGGAGCTAGAAAGGAAACCTGAGTTGTGGGCTGGACTGGCAGCTGTAGGATGGAGTTCCTGGCACGTTTTGATGTGTCTGAGTTTTGCAGTTTTGCTGAAACTGCCGTCCAAACAAATGCTCTCCAAAGTGCAGTAGCAGCAATCTAAAGGACAGACCACATCCTCTGCAGGGCCTATCTCAGCTGCTCAAACACTCACCTCCTTCACAGCTGGCAGAAATAATTCTCCCATGCAGCATTTTTCTAGTGTGTAGTGCAGGATTTTCCAGAGGCAACTGGAGCTACTGTTGTTCTTTGAAGAGAGAGTTCTGGAGAGATGGCTGGATCAGATAAATCCCAAAGACTTGGTTACTTGTCCCATCTCCTTTCCAAGAACCACTCTGTTCCTAGGCAGGAGCTGGGACAAAGAGGCCAGAGATGCCCTGGTGCAGGTTAGAGGATCAAAGTTTCTCCTCTTGGACTGATGGGATTGGTGAGAGGCTGGAAACATTTTCTCCTCAATCCTTGAGCAGCTGGATCTGATGGGAGCTCAGCTGCTGGTTCCCACCTAGTAAGAGTTAAACAAAATATTGAAGATACAGAAAAGGGTTATGTTTATTCTCCAGAAATCACTGTGCCTTTTAGGAAACTTTTTAGGATTGCTGCAATATTCATTTATATCTAGACACTTGTTGTTGTGGTAACACTGAAATCTGGAGCTTTCTCTTGTTCTAGCTCCATTTTTTTTGAGCCATTCATGATTTTAAAATTTTCTTTACAGGCTAAATTATGTTAAAGCTACCTCAGCAGAATTAATGACATCAGTTACCATTTCAGAAGTTTCCTGGGTATTTATTTTAATCTAAATTTTTGTTCTTTGTGTCTTAGGAATGGCTTTACATAAAGGCTCTTCAAAAATGATAAAAAATTAGAATGAGCCATCCACCAGGCAAAAGAGACCCTAAACATAGGAGTTGGGGTAGGTTTGGAGTTGGAATATGTTTGGAGCTGAGCAAGGCAGCTGTAGTGGGGAACAGAGAGATTAATGAGTCATTTTTCCCCTTTTTAAAAAAAGTTGGATTGCAGGTAACCTGCAGTCTGTACCTACTGCAGCGACGTAACTTTGTCATTGTTTCTGCACTGTGTTTGTACACATGTTCCAGCAGTGACAGAACTGTTCCAGCAGTGACAGAACTTTTAATTTAATAAATCCCTGAGTTTTCTGTTATAAAGCACCTGGTGCTGTTTTCTAAAACCATCCTGAGAGTGTTGGAGCAAAGATGGCCAAACATTAAAAAAGAATCCTGTGAGAAAAATGAGTAGGAGCTGAGATTGTGTTAATTGATTTTACTGTACATTAGATTTAGATTTGAGTTTCGTGGGTTTGGCTTTGGACTGAGGTCTTACATCATGCGGTTCTCTTGCATTCTTTCATACTTGTGAATATTAAGGCTTCAGGAAGGGAAATTCATCTGTATCTAAATATTTGTGCTTGGTGCAGGCTGTAATAGGACACTCCTTTATGCATTTCACAGCTTATTACTGATTTCTTTCTTCTCCTGTGAAATCTGTTCTCCTGGTTGATTCCATTTACAAGTAACTGGCCCAAGGTTTATCTCTGACAATCCTGTTTTGGTGAGGATAAATACAGAAAGCCTGACTTGTGTTTGTTTATATGTGAGATTATCCCATTTCTTTTTAGTGTTTTTTCAATGGTTTAGACTTAAAGGTCTTTCCTTTGAGTGGGAGTATTCATTGTGTTTCTCAGGAAACCATACCTGGTTCTATGGTAGGAGTGATTCCAGCAAAAAACAAGGATCTCTGCAAGTTTTGGGATGGAGTACTGAGCCAGAAAAGGAACTTGGAAGCACAAAGCTGATAAAGTAGGATGCAATAATGTTATATATTTAGATAACAATCATTCAAGAGGGTATTGGGGTATTGCTTGGAGTATTTTTTCATGTTATGAATACTTCAGATAATTGGCTAGCACTCAGCAAATTGCTGCTGCTTTCAGGTTTTGTTGGGGGTTTTGTTTGGTTTTGTAGTGAATTTGTATTGCTTGAAAATTTCTGAATAATGAACTTTTTAGGATTTTTTTTTTCCTCGGATGTATATAATCTTATTTCGAAATACCACTTGAAATTCTAGTTTTCCCACTCACAGTAACAGAATTAATGCATGCAAGTAGATCCTTTTGCAGGAAATGATGCTCAGCATGTGGAGCAGATACTCTGTATCAGTGGGTTAAAAAGTCTTTAACAAAAGCAGCTGCCCTCTTTCAGACTTAGTGAATAAAAACAGTAAAAGATGTTTGGAAAAGAAGCATTCTAAAGACGCTGAAAATGCTCAAATCATACCGGAATTAGGTTGCAGAAATGGAAGTTAAGTAATGCATTGTGTTTGTGTGAAGAAAAGGGGCGGTTGTTCTTTGTGCGAGTGAAACTCTCCTCTGCAGCTTCCATTTCAAGGCAGCGCTCGGGTTCTGCCAAAGGGAGTGAGACCCGTCTGTGATCCTTGCCTTGGAGGTACAGTAATGCTTTTGGCAGCATTCCTGAAGGCTCTGCAGGCTGGAAGTGAGTGCAGGCAGCGCTGTCCCCTTCGTGGGCCTCTTTTTCCCCTTTTCCTGCAGCAGCTGGCAGAGGCCGCCTGTTGCTGCGGCCGGGTGTGAATTCCCCTCTCTCGGTGCCAGCCAGCAGAACAGCCTCGGGTGAAGCTTCTGCAGCCCAAAACGCTGGGAACACAGGGATTTATCCACCTTGGAGCTGCCCTGAGCAGGGCTGAGACACTGGCATGGGTAGGGCTTTGGTGACAGCCACCCCAGCACATGATGCTTGGTAAGTGCTCTGATTCACTGGGGAGAAGCTGGAAAAACCGTGGCTGTTTTTAAAGATTTTTTAAGGATTGGAGAAGTTCATTGGAGGTTGGGATCATGGCTAATGTTGCTCAGATAAAGCTGGAAGTGTCTGGGACTGCTGTGTTAGCAGGGAAAGGTGATGGTGGGCATGGATCCCTGTGCCTGGGTCTGCTCTGGGCTCACCCATGGGAATTGCTGGATTTTAAGCACTGGAATTGCATCTCCCCTGCTGCTCATGGACTCAGGGTTGGTAAAATATGCTGATTTTTAAGACAAACTGGAGTCCAGGGATGGCAAAGCTGTTTGGACAGCTGGATTTGTTTGTAGTATATATTTTTAAGTTATTTTTCAAGCTTGTTCAGAAATCCTTCTTTGTGATTTTGGGTCTTTACATTTGACTTGAGAGATGCATCTCTGAACTTGCCCAGAGTGTGTGGAATATTTGAGCTCATGGACTTCAGTGCAATATGATTATCTTCACACACTTATCTTCTGATTGCCCCTCAAAGTCTTTAATACCAAAACAAGAACCATCATCATCATCATCACAACAACAAATTTTCCGTAGAAAATTATTTTTTAAGTGACACTCTAAACTAAATTACTTAATAGCATGAAGCTGAGGAATGCCCTATAAATAATCTTACAATTGTCTAACAAATCTGTAGGATTTGCTATTTATGAGTGAACAGGAGGGACTCACAAATGCTGCTATATTTTCATGAGAGCAGAGCTTTTATGGTACTGTCCTACACAGTGCTGGAACATTTCCAGAAGAAATATTATCTGATGTGGAAGTAAAAGCTTCAGGTGTTTGTCATTTTTTCCAGAGACTGTATGAGTTGAAGGTGGATGAATTGAGGAGAGAATTTTCAGGGAGTGGATTATAAGCAGCTCCCTGCCTGGAAGAGGAGTTGTTCTAATTTAGGAAGAAGGAATTATTTGCCTGCAGAAAGGCCTGGGGTGTGGTCTGCTGAGATAACTCAATAATTTTAGGTGCCTTTAGGGAAGGTCTGTCTCTGGGCTTGTTCCTGGAGACAAGTTGATCCCATTCCCCAGTTTTTTGGTCCCTTCCTCCAGAAGTCTTCTGGGAAAATTTTTATTGGGTTTTTCTGTGTTGCAGTTTTTGTTAGGATTGGGTTTTTGTTTGGGGTTTTTGTTGTTGTTGTTGGTTTGGTGGTTTCTTTAGCAGAAAAACTACCAGTTCAACAAAATTTAGGGCTGTGACTCTTCATTTAAAGTGAGGATGAGTGAAATAAGTGCTGTTGTGTAAAATGGAAAATTTATTTTGCTTGGGAATTTCAGGAAGTTTGTTCATCAGTGGTCACTTGACAGCCCCACCCCCCAGTAAAGCAACGCTAAATTGTTGGAAATTTGTTCTAAGACAAAAAACCCCAAGCAACTGATGTAGGTACATGTTTTGTTTCATTTCATAAGCATTTTTTGGGGAGTAAACAAAATTTTTGCTTGGAAAATCAGCTTGTGCTTACTAAAATCAGAATAATTCTGAGTAGAGATTCTGTTTTTGAGGCAGTGAAAAGTAGGAATCTCCTGGAGCTGTTGGTAGTTTTGCAGCTTCCAAATTGTAATTTTAATTGTAGTAGCCCAGCTAATATTTAGTTGTAAAGTGAGAATTTGGATTGCAGCCTCCAGAGGTTCTGCACTGCAGCACCAAGAAGGAACATTTGCTGAACAGTGATTTTAGCTGTGGTTTTTGGTGTTGCTGTTTCCCAGGATATCCCAGGCTTTGTCCAGGCTGTGTGTGAGGTTCCTGCCTGCTTGCTGAGGGCTGGGGTGGGATCATGTCCAGGAGCTGTTTCCATGCTGTAATCCAAGAGGAGCTACTGTACATTAAATATAGAGCCCCTTGTGCTGCCATTAACTCACATTTGCATCAGTCATTAGCTCAGAGCGCTGCAATTCCAAGCTTTCCTGCAACTGAATGCTCCTGGAACTGAGCTGGGACAGTGCTGGGACAGTGATTCCTGGGGAACTGTGAGCTGCTGGTCAAATCCAGCCTGGAAAATGGGCATGGAGAACACACAGGACCAGCTGTGCAACCTCCAGGGTTGGATTTTACGGTGGATTCTCCTAATCTGCAGCTGCTAATTTGTAATTAGTGAAAAGAGCCAAGGGGATGCAAAGGGTTACAGATTGTATTGTTGTGCTGTTGGCACTGCCCTCCCCAGGCTGCCAGGGGAATTTGGCACAGAGTCCCTGTGTCCTGAGCTTCCCAAGTCACTGGTTGCCTGGCATCGTGTTAACCCAGCTTCTACCACGAAAAATGAGTTGAGATTTGATTCAGGAGCAGTAATTTCACTACAGCCAAGTGACTCTTGAGCAAGCTGAGGAATAGCACTGAGGAACTGAGAGTAGTTCAGCCAAGGTGCTGTTCCTAAATGCAGCAAAGATCTGGATCCTCATCTTCAGAGAGGAGGTGACTCTTAGCTCTTACCTGGCAGGGGCACAAAGATGACCAAGATACAGGTTTTATTTGAAGAAAGTATTACTGGAATAAAAGGTTGTTGAAGAGATGAACTTGGGAGTGGCATGAAGATGATGAGGGAGGAGCAATAGCTTTGTCTCTCTCCTAATACAAGAGTCAGGGCTAGAGCAATCCAAGCCATTGAATTTTAGGTTGAAAAGAAACAAAAAGAGCCTGTGAAGGAAAGGTACTTGAAAAAGTATGTAGTTAAAGGCCTGGAATCCATGACCATGGGATGTTGAGGCTAAAGGGTTTAGGGTTGGGTGGGATCACCATGGGATATCCCCACACCCCGTGTGGGTTTTTTAGGGGCTTCTTATTTCCCTCAATTAGCAGGACATTTTCCCTCAGCCTTGCTTGAGGAAAGATTTCCTCAGACCTTCAAACAGGCTATTTGGATTTGTAACTTACTTCTACATTGAACATTGATTCCTTTTCTGCCTCTGCCTTTCATCAGAGCATTATTAAAGATTGTTCCTGCATATTAATTTGCTATGATAGGCTTTAAAAATGGGGGAGAACCCACCTTGAATTTCACAGTTTGCTGTTCCCCACTGCAGTGTGTGAGCTCTTCCAGCACTGGTGACTCCAGGCTGCTGGGGATGCCCGTGTCCACTGGGTGATGAGGGAGGTGTTTTTCCCTTCAGCCACTGGTTTGCCTTTAACAGCAATTCTGTTCCAGTATGGGAACTGAAATCCCTCATCCACAGATACAAACCCAGCTGTCTTTCCACTGCAGTGAGTGGTGGGCTCGTTATGTGAGCACATCCACAGGACTGTTCAGGAGTTGCTGGAAACCAGTCTTTCGAAAGGGCAGTTGTAAATAAATGATTCTGACATAAGTCCAGTGTAGTTTGCTTTTCCTGCATTTTCTCCTCTGAAAATTTTGATTCTTGCCTTGACTCCCTGCATTTTTGCTGATATCAGCCATGTCTTTTCAGTAAAATAAACCTTCCTTGGGCTTCAGCAATGCTTAGAGAATATTGCAATGTTGGATGGAGTGGGATTAATGGTCTGGTATAGAGGAGGAGTCTGATGTTAAAAAAAGTTTCTTGGTGCATCTGGATGAGTATCTGAAGAAATTGCAGGCTGAAGAGAGATGCTGGTTGGCAGAGCTGGCAGGTGTGAGGGGTTGGCTTCCCTTGGGATATCCCACTGGGGGATTCCACCTTGTACAGCACATTCCTGCCAGGGCTGATGGAATGCTGCATGTCTCAGGACAGCCTGGAACCACTCTAATCCCTTTCCCCTGTTTTCCTCCCCGCCAGAACCAAGACTGCCAACGGGGATTACCGGAAGGAGCACCGGGAGCGGAGCCGCAGCCCCATCGAGCGGGCGGCTGCCCCCACCATGAGCCTCCACGCCAACCACATGTACGCCTCCATCCCCAGCCTGAGCATGGAGCAGCCCCTAGCACTGACCAAAAACAGCGTGGATGCAGCCAGGACAGTCGGCATCTCCCCCAGCCTGAGCAGCGTGGAGCGGCAGCAGGTACGGCACCCAGCGCAGGGGAGCCTGCTCCTCGGGCAGGAGGGGCTTCACAAGGGCTCTGTGCTCACTGTCATACTCACTGTGACATTGCCAGGCTTGGGAATGCAGGTGGGGTGTTTGGGAATGTGGGGGTTCTATGTGGGAATGCATGAGTTGTATATGGGAATGCATGAGTTGTATATGGGAATGCATGAGTTGTATATGGGAATGTGTGGGTTGTGTATGGGAATGCATGAGTTTTATTTGGGAATGCATGAGTTTTATTTGGGAATGCATGTGTTGTACATGGGAATGTATGTGTTGTATTTTGGAATGCATGAGTTGTATTTGGGAATGCATATATTGTACATGGGAATGCATGTATTATATATGGGAATGTGTGGGTTGTATTTGGGAATGTGTGGGTTGTGTATGGGAATGTGTGGGTTGTATTTGGGAATGTGTGGGTTGTGTATGGGAATGCATGAGTTTTATTTGGGAATGCATGAATTTTATTTGGGAATGCATGAATTTTATTTGGGAATGCATGTGTTGTACATGGGAATGTATGTGTTGTGTTTGGGAATGGATGAGTTGTACATGGGAACACAAGAGATTTAATTTGGCAACACAAGAGATTTAATTTGGGAACACACATGTTTGATTTGGGAGTGCACATGTTCTAACAGGGAATTCAGAGTGTGGTTCAGGCAGGCTCCAACACCTCCTCAGCAATGCCTGGGGTCATCCCCTGTGCCCCTCCTGGTGCTCCCCTCCCCTCTGAGCCAGCTCTCTCCACCCTCAAGGAAGGGTACAAGACATAAAGGAAAAGCTGACACTGAACGATTCTAGTTGTTTTAGACAGCCAGAAGCCTTTGCTGTGTTGTTCAGAGCAATGTTGTATCATTAATTCCCTTTCCCTAAAGCCAGGCCATTCTTTTGGATTATTTTATGCCCAACTTTCATGTGCTGGAGCGGTTGTTAATGTTTTTTTGTTGGTTGTTCTTTGGTTTGCCATCTTGCACATGGCATGTGTTTTGCTGTAGAAGTGTTGAAGCTGAGCCATCTCTGTGCAGGTTAGGCAAGAACAGTTTTCTTGTTTTATCCCTGCTACAAGTGGACAGACAAAGCAAGAGGATTGAGCTGTGATGAGCTGCAGCACTGAGAAATTAAACTGGCCCGTGTAGCCAAGCTCTTCCTTCCCTGGATCCCTCTCTTCTGTTCTCTTTGACATTTTGAATCAGATTACAATCATTTTTCTTGGCAAAATAGGATGTTGAGGCAAGGCCTTGCTAAGAGCACAGGGTAGAAATCATACAAAAACAAAAAGTGTGCTGAAAAAAAAGAAATCCTAGTTTAATGATTCCTTGTTTTGGGCTTGGATTTTTTTAACCTTAACATGTAAGATTTCATCTTACTCTGTTTCTGATAAAACAGGTAGGAGAAAAATACCTTATTTGCAGCAGGAGAGGGTTATTCAGCTATTGTAGTTAGTGATTAGTACTAAATTCTCAGTTTATCTCAAGATTTTCATGTAAGTTTCTCTATTCTGTACACACACAACCATAGCAGAGGATTCTGCCTTATTGGGTTCTTTCAGGTGTTGGCACATGCATTTCTGAGATATTGTTACATGTCTCTCTCTACTTCCCACCTCCTGCATGTCCAAAATACTCTTCTGAAGAGAATTGAATACATGCCTTGCTCAAAAACCACTTCAGAGAGGCACAAAACCCTGGCCCCTATGGAAAATAATCACTCCCACATGTGAATTGCTTACAGAAAAATCAAATAATTCTTCTGGTTTTCTTTATTTACTTTTTTTACTTTGCTGCCAGTTAAGATGTAAATAACCTCATTGCTGTTCAGTCCTGGCAAAAATTGTGTTAAACTTCCCTGGAGAGCTCAGCTCTTTTACTTTACTGGCCTTGTTCTTACTCTGCCTGATGTTCCACCAAAGAGGGGAAATTCCCTCCTTCCTCACTCACCTTGTATGGGGGTAGGTGATTTTTTTTGTGGGTAAAATTTTGTAAAATGGTCAAGAAATTAAATTATATCAATTCTGTTAATATTTTGAACGCTTACTACTTAATTTGCATCGATTATAACGGACTCCTTGCATCATCAAATATATGGAATTTATTCCAATATCTGTTGTTTCCCTTCAGCCACCTGGAGAAACTGGGATATTTCTTTTCCCAGGGCCTTGTGTAAATTTCCATAATAAACAATTATGAAAAGAGTATTTCATGGTTACACTTAGAGTATAGATGGTGGAGTTCTAATGTAATGTAACTATGAATATACATTTTGGGGAGTTTTTATGTGCTGAAAATGACAGGGATGTTAAATTAAGTATAAATTAATTCACCTGCTGGAAAGGCAGGTAAATTCCAGCAGGGGAGGATTTGTGGTCTAGAGTGGCTCAGAGTTCTTCATATTTAATTTACATCCCATGTGGAATACAGAGGTAGGGCTAGGAAAACTCAGCTTCTGAGCAAAAATTATAACACCAAGACAACAAATGCCTGGAAAATCTGCAAAACCCTTCTATGTGTGTCCACAGAATGAAACAAACATTTAATTTGTTGGCATTTAGTGCTGGATATGGAACTCAGTGAAGTTGACACAATCACTGTAAAATCACTTTAAAGATTTGCTTTCACACTGCCCTGTTTCTGTTCACTGAAACAACAAGAACCACTATGGAAATGTGGTGTGGGTTTTCATTTTGATCACAGAAATATTGGATATTTAGGGTTTAATATGAAATGGATAGTTTATGTGTTTAATTACCATGGCTGTGACATTGCAACAATCAGTGTAAGATCACTTTTAAGATTTACTTTCACACTGCCCTTTTTCAGTTCACTTACACAAGAACCGCTGTGGAAACGCAATGTGGATTTTAATTTTTAATCAAAGAAAGAGCTGAATATTCTGGGGTTTGATATGAAGATACAAATTGCTGGTGCTGAGTGTGCCACTGTGCTTTGTGTCCCCTGCAGAACCGTCCCTCTGTGATCACCTGTGCTTCTGCCAACAACCGCAACTGCAACCTGTCCCACTGCCCCATCGCCCACAGCGCCTGCTCGGGGGCTGCCTACAGGAGACCCTCCAGCTGTAAGTGCCACCCTCCCAGCTGCCCTCCTGCCCTCCCAGCAGGGCAGAATGGTCCCACTGTGCCCACACTGACAGGGAGAAAAGGGGGTGAAACAATGGACACCCCCTTGTCCCCTCCTGTGCCACGGCAGGAGAGGTACCGCCGCACAGCCAGGGGGAGAGAGGTGTTCTTTCTTCTGGTTTTGAAAAGCTTATTGAAAAACAAAACAAACGAGCACCCCACACAGACAAATAAGTCATTATGTTTATTTTAGTGCAGCTGACAAACAGCAGCCAGGGCCAGCAGATCCCCCCACGCTCTTATTTTAGGAGCTGTAGTTTCCCCTGCTCTCTCAATAGCCAGGAGACTCTTGGGATTCAGCTGCAGTCGCAGAAATCTTTCCTGAGGCCACAAATCCCCTTCCAAAGCCTGTACCCTCCACCCTGCTCTGCATGGATAACACAAAAACCTTTGGAGGGCAGTTGCTACAGCAACCCAAGCAGGGAGCTTTAGCTTTCTGCCTTCTGTGCAATGGTAGTGCTCACGAGATCGGCTCAGGCAGTACTTGCTGGGAAAGTTGGGCTGTTCCTGTTCACTTGCACTGCACAGAAAGCACAGGGGAAGCTCAGCCCTTCCCTTGCCAGTCCTTCACCTGCTGGGGCAGAGCTTTCACTTGCACCATTGCCAAAAGCTCAGGGCTGAGGGGCTCCAGCAGCCAGGATGTGTCCATGGAACAATGTGGAACAATACCAGCATGATGTAGGCAGCAACCTAAAGCCCACAGCAGGGTAATTTTTCCTATTTTATTATTAATGGTATTTTTTATATTTTTATAAAGTTTAGTATACTGTTGATAAGTAGAATTGGGAGCTGAAGGAGGCCCTTAGGCTCTTAGAGAAATCAGTCATTGGGGATCTCAGATGTTACAAGCTGGTGGTACTGGTCTCAGGAGAGCTGCTCCAGTGGGCATAGGAACAGGGCTGGATGTTTCCAAAAAAGATTTGTTTCCTGTCAGGTGAAGAGGTGTCTGTGCATGACACTCATGTTTATTTTAGGATCAATCAAACATTGCTTTAGGATCAAGCAGGGGGGCTGTACCATGGATCCTAGTTCCAAGTAATTTTGGAAAGACAGTTCTTATTAAGACACGCAAATACTGATTCTAAATTGTAAAACTTCAGTGCTCTTATATTTAGTCTGAGGAGTTGCTACAGTTCTTCTTCCAAACCTGTCTTTTAAGGCTTTGGTAATAGTCTTACAGTGCTTACAGCAGTGCTCATGATTAATTTAGTTCTGACTGCTCCCAGCACAAGTGTGTGGAGTAAGATGAAACCCTGAGCTCAGCTTTTGGCATGCTGCAATCTAGGATGAGGTCTCCTCACACCTGACTGCTATCAGCAGGCTTGGGAGCTGATTTTAAACAACTGTTTACATCATTAATTCCATTTAAGCCTAAACATAAGTTCTTAGTGATTGTTTTGGGAGAAGGTTTCCACAGAATTGGAGCTGGAGCTGCTAGTTCCCTGAGGTAAAAATACAATTATATGTAAAAGCTCACCTGTTCCAGGTCACAGAAACACAGAAATACTTAACCCCAGTTGGTTTTTTATCATTTTAACTCCTTCCTTCCCACCTCGTTGCCCACCCCTTTCACTCCCAGGTCCGTAAGGGTGTGAGGAAGGCCATCCTTGTGACAGGGACTTGCAGTGACAGGGAGATGCTTTGGGGGCTGGAGCCCCTCTGCTCAGGAGCCAGCCTGGGAGAGATGGGGGTGTTGAGCCTGGAGAGGAGAAGGCCCTGGGGAGAACTTAGAGCCCCTTCCAGTTCCTAAAAGGGCTCCAGGAGAGCTGGATAGGGACTTGGGACAAGGCCCTGGAGGGAGGGGATTAAGGGAATGGCTTCCCGTGCCCCAGAGGGCAGGGCTGGATGGGGTTTTGGGCAGGAATTGTTCCCTGTGAGGGTGGGCAGGCCCTGGCACAGGTGCCCAGAGCAGCTGGGGCTGCCCCTGGATCCCTGGCAGTGCCCAAGGCCAGGCTGGACAGGGCTGGGAGCACCTGGGACAGTGGGAGGTGTCCCTGCCATGGCAGGGGTGGAATGAGTGGGCTGAGCTTTAAGGTCCTTCCAAGGCAGGCCATTCCAGGATTGTGTGAGGGCAGGCAGGATGAGGTGCAGGCTGTGAGTGCTGGCAGGGTGTTGAGTCCCTGTGCTGCTGTCCCCACAGCCACCGCTGCGTGTGACCCGGTGGTGGAGGAGCACTTCCGCAGGAGCCTGGGCAAGAACTACAAGGAGCCCGAGCCGGTGGCGAACTCGGTGTCCATCACGGGCTCTGTGGATGACCACTTTGCCAAAGCACTGGGGGACACGTGGCTGCAGATCAAGGCTGCCAAGGACGGCGTGGGCAGCAGCCCCGAGTCGGCGTCGCGGCGGGGCCAGGCGTCCCCTTCCTCCCACATGGTCAGCCACAATCACTCGCCCTCCGTGGCCTCCTGAGGACAGCACCCTCCCGGCGTGAATTTGCATGGTTTGACTGAGCTTGGAACAAGTGCTTAAATAGTGCTGGGGGAGAGGAGGTTAGTTTTCAACTTTACACGGTTTTGTGTACTCACTTCGTTGGTTTTTGTTTTTTTGTTGTTGTTGCAAAAGGGTGCCCTTAAAGACGATAGCAGGAACTATTTCATAAAGATTCATACGATGTAGCATCCTTTTTTTTCCTGCCTCAACTACCAAAGAAACCTCTGATGCAAATCTGCTGCCCCTTAAAAAAAAATAATGCACGCTAATCCACAAAAGCCATTACACTTAGTTGGTTGACCCAAGTGCTTTTTTGCTTTTCTTAGCTTCTCAAGACTAGAATTTGTCTGGTTTGCTTACATTGCTTTTTTTTTTTTTTTTCCCTCTGTGAAGTAATTTTGTATGTATATACTTGAAAAGAACTGTCATGTATGATTTGCACTATTGGAGGAGGACTGAAGTTGCACAGCAACTTTCTGGAAGAGGCTAATATTTTGAGGGCAAACTGCTGAAAAAAGGGTTTAAGGATGACATTTCTATCAGTTTGATTTTTCTTAGAGCAAAACAGCTTTGGAAGGGGAAGTCTCATACAGGTTATAGGTCTTTCTCTCTTTAGATTTCAGGTGCTTAGTGCTTGCAACTGGACTGCATAATTTACAGAACACGGGCATTTTTTCCTAAACACTGCAGTTTGTTAGAGTAGAGCTGAGGTTGGAGGGTTCCATAGTGCTTAACGATGCATGTTTTATGAAAAATAGCTGGTATCTATTAATGTATAGACAGTAAGAATCATAATACTTATTAGCTTCTCTTCAGAATTAGTTTATTTTTGTCAGTAACAACCCTAGATATACTTACTGCTGGTACAGTTGTACTCTATGATATTTGTATTTGCTATTCACTTTAGTGGCGGCAGCACCGAGGGCAGCTCAGGACAGGCCTCGTGCAGCACTGCTGCTTCACAGGGATCTGCTTCCCACTCCCCAGTCTGTGTAACCCACCCTGAACTAGCTGCAGGAACTGCTACCCTTACAGATCTTGGCTGGACAACAGATTGTTACACTTTGTGAAAGACGATCTTTCCCTTTGTTTATTTTGGTTTTGGTTTTTTTTTTTTAAGCCAATCCATCAGCCTATGCCAAGTCGCAGCATACATTCCTCCAGTAGATTTTATACAGGTATTACTGCATTTATTATCATTTGCTATATTAATAGCTACTAATTAGAAACTAGGCAGTAGAGGCAGGCATAAAACCACAGCTGTGCTAGTGCTAAGAGCTTCTCTTCTTCTTGTTCAGTGTAACTACTCTCCCCAGTACATTCCATCTTCCCAGGACAGTTGCAGCCAGGGCTTGGTTTCTGTACCTGAAGGGATGGGCTCAGTGTAGGAAGTGAGCTCTGGTTGGAAGATGAACTCCCAAGTGATGTATTATGGACTATGTTACAGTATTGGGTCCATTGTGGCTTCTATTTTATGCTTTTTGTTATTTTGTTTTTTAAAGTTAAGCTATTTAATTTGGAAAAGGTGCAGGGTAGAAAGACATTGGGAGATTGGCTCTTACTCTTGGTGAGAAGGTGGCTGCTCAGTTTTCTTTAAAAAAATGGAAAAAAAACCCACAAAAAAACCAACCCAACACCTAAGCCCCCCAGTTTTACACATTTCACTACCATCTTACTGGGTAGTCAACGCTTCCTTGCTTTGGCATTCAGTACCCTACTCTCTGTAGGAAGATTGTTAAAAGAACACTTTTTTATATAGGTAACTTTAAGACCATCGTTACGCTGTGCGTAAAGAATGTACAGAGAAATTTGTAGGTATTTTTTGAGGAACAATTAATTTGTTAATGATATGTAGCTATTTAATTTTTCCCTTTCCTTTATTGTAATCATTCTTTTTTTTTTTTTTTTTTTTTGTTTTGTTTGTTTGGAGAAAAAAGTTGATCTTTTTTTTTTTTGTTGTAGATTTGTCTGTAATACAGTAAAAAGTGCAGGAACACAGTTATTCTATGAGAACACTGCATTAGCATTAATAGCCACTCGTTTGTTATTGCTACAGGCTACTGAGCAGTATAACAGTCAATACTAATACTGTAGATGGACTCTGTGGAAAATGTGACTCCTCTATTTCTTTGTAAACACAAATCAGATAATGTTTTTAAAGCTAATATTTTCAATAATAGCTGTTTTACAAGGTTACATTTACTTATCTGAGATAGGTAAATGGATTTGAGGGCAATAAAGATTTAATGTGCTATGTCCAGTGAAACAGATACTGGACACAACAATGTCACGAAAGCCAAAGGGTTGGGGGGAGGTGGAAGGACACTAAACTGAACTCACCATCACAAGACGTGGTGAAGTTTCTTCACAGAGCCAGGTTATCTACAGTTCAGTTTGGAAGATTCTCTCTGTGTTTGTAAATCTGTAATATACCATTCTTTTGTGGCCTTGTTTCACCTGGAAAAAAAAAAAAAAAAAAGGTTTGGCAGGCCATCTTTTTTTTTTGTACTTAAAAGTAGCCTTAAAGAACAATAAAGTGCTCTTAAATCACTGGTGTGTTCCTAAGTGTGTTCCTCCTGGTGTGTGTGAGGCAGAAACAAACCTCTGGACACATCCTGCTTTCCTTCCAAGCATCCCTGCCTTTTTTAGGACCATAAACTGGTGGGGCTGCCACAGCCTCAGTCTGGAGTTCAGGGGGGGTTTTCCTACAAGAGTTTGTCACAAAATCCTTTACAGCAATAAAAATCCTCTGCAGCCATGCTGGGCCTTGGGGCACTCACCTGGACAGGAACTGGTTTGGAAAGCACCAGCTGGTCCTGCTTTCCTGTCAATGAGAAGACAAATTTTGTGGCATTTTGTTTGTCCCTCGACTTCTTCAGGGAATCCCTCCCTGGTGAGAACAGTTTCAAATGTTAACATTCACTGTGCTCTGTTCCAGGTTCACCCTAAAACAGGCTGAGTGTGAGAAAGGCCAGGGAGGCAGGCAGGAGAGGGGCTCCAGAATGAAGAGCAGCTCTGACAGGAGCGGGACACGCAGTTGCTGCTGGCTCAGCAGGGTTTGCAGACCCCTCAGGGTGAGGGGATGCCCTGAGAACGCTTCCAGGAGGTTGGTGTGACAACATCTCTGTGTGAGGAGAGCCCTAGCCCGGGCTGGGAGGGTGTGTGGGGGCAGCCAGGGACAGAACACCCCACAGGGAGCTGCTGTGCCTTCAGGAAAAAGGGAAAACATCCCAGGAAAACATCCCTGTGCCAGCTGTCCATGCCACAGGCCGGGCACATCGATGGCTGCCAGGTGAGGAACTTCCAGCAAACTCCATTTTCTCCCTGGAAAAAGGACTTTTCTAACTGGCACAGGGGGTGGCAGCATGGCCTGGAGAAACCAGCCCAGACTGACATTTCATTGAGCTATTTGTGATGGCATCTTCTGCCAGCTCCTGACAGGCACTTCCAGCTGTGCCTGCAGTTCACCCCACACACCCACCTTGTTCCTATTGCCACCCAGCCTTCATTTCCCTCTCAGAAATCACCACCAGCATCCTCAGGGCTCAGGGAGTGCCCTCTCCTGAATGCACTCTGGATGTGTTTCAGGCTGGCTCGGATGTGGAAGTCACCTTTGCAGGCAGATGGATCCAGAGTGAGCTGGGCAGTGCTGCTGTGGCCCCCAGCATGAGCACAGTGAGCCTGAGGGGCTGATGGATGATCCCTGTCAATGGAGACTTCTCCAGTGTCCAAACACCGGCACCAGCTCGTGTTCTTAGGGCCACAGAAACATGTCCAGTGTTATTTGTGCACTCCCTGGCCTTGGCACAGGGGAGTGTTCGTGCTATCTTTGAATCCTTCTTGTAATTTAAACCCCTCTGCATCCTCCTGCTGCAGCCCCAGGAGTGCTCCCAGCTCTCTTCCCTTAGCAGACAGTGATTCCACAGCTGGATTACAAGGTATGATAAAGCACATCTTATCTCTGAAGAGCTCTTGATAGAAATGACATCCATTTAGTAAGTTTTTAACCTCTCTTTAAATGGGAACCACTCTGCTCCTCTCTGCAACAGCTGCCTCAAGTGCTTCTCTGGTAGAAGGCAGCCAAGATAATGGAACTGTGAATTTCTGAGCTGCAGCTGCACACGGTGGGACCAGTGCAGAGCATTCCCAGTTCAGGCTGCTCCTGGGCTGCCCCTTTCCTGTGGGCAGTGTCCTGCTGCGGGCTCCATCCCTGAGGAACAGGAAATTCCCCTCTTTTCCCTGCTGAAGGAGCAGGAGCTCGGCTGGGCAGGGGTTCTGAGCTGCTAATTGCTGTGTCACTAATTGCTGTCACTCGGGCATCCAGAGCCAGGGACATTCCTCTGCTGGGAACGGCTGGCCATTCACACTGGCATGCATTTATATTGCAGCAGAGCTGGAAAAAACAGAATCCCTTTTTCCACGGGCTAATTTCACATTATGACAAAGCACTTACTGACTTGCACATTTCACATTTCACTGCAGTCACATGAGACCTTTCAAGCTTTTCTTGCTCACAGCCACTTTCTCTGTTCGCTGCTGCACTGTTCAGCCTAATTTTATATTTCATTTTGCTAAGCAGCAGCTTTCTTAAATGCCAGGGAGAACATCTGTCTTCTCTCCATCACAGAGAGACACAAAGGCATCTGTCAACACGAGGCTGTGTCAGCCAAATGCCTGCTACATCTCAGAGGCAAAAAGCTGCTTATCTTCACACTGTTTACTCAGTTTGGGGGAATGCTCTGCACACAGAGCCCTTCTGAGAGCCTCTGCAAGCCTGGGGAATCAAGGTTACCTTTTTGAATCTGGGAAAACACAAAGCTCTCATCTCCTGCTTCCTGAAAACAGTAAAATACCTTGGGTTGAGCTGTGTTAATGACATCTGGCTTGTGTGATAAAATATAAACAATGTACCAGTGAGGTTAGAGTAGTTCTAGGTAGTTAAAAAGTACAGGATTATTTTAATTTCTTTTCTCTTTCAGAGGAAAAGAAATTATTCAATACATTAAAAAAAACACATTTCTCAGGCTAAGCCTAAACATTTGCTCTCAGTGCCACACTGTAATATTCAGTGCAATATTCACTTACTCTTTTTTTTGAAGGGGGGAAGTAGAGATGAAAATAGTGGAAGGAACTAACAATACTCACGGATCAAAGCAAGGGCTTTTCCTTCTTCCTTCCAAGGGATGAGTTCTTGGGCTCCTGCTAAGAAAATCCTACAGAAAATCTCAGCTTATCAGCTTCCCCAGAGGAAAGTGTGAGTTCAAACAGCACCACAGGGAACAAAGGCTTTTCTCTTCATTTCCCTGACATACCTGGAGTGAAGTTGATGCCATTTTTACTCCTCACAGGCCCTGAGGAGTTCCTGGCCCTGTCCTGGCTGCTCCAGTGTCCTGTTCCATGCCCTGACACGAACACACCTGCTCAGGAAGCACACCCCAAATCACAGCTGCTAAAAATAAATTCACCCTCTGCTGTGAAGGTTTTCACCTTAACAGCAACCTCTTGTCACTTGTCTCTCCTCCCCAGCACCTCTCACACCTCCCTCAGGAACTGGAAAATCGAGATTAAAAGAAGTCATTTATTAACCTGCAAGTGCCTTTAATAAAGCAACAGCAGAGACCAGCAGCCCTGGTTCTGCAGTGCAAGCAATATTCTCATTTTTCCCCCTGGAACTCAGTCACACATAGGTCCATAACTCACCTTTTGCTGTGAGAAAGCCCCAAGGACACATCAGGAAAGTGTCCAGAGGAAAATAACATCTGAAAACCCTCCAGACGTTTCCTTTGTTGTGATAAAGATGAACCTGGCTCAGTACAGGCCAAGAACAGGGCTCAGAATCATCAACCATATAAAGGTAAAATGCACCTCAACTTTTCAAGATGTTGCATAAATTGTCCTGTTTCAGAGTTCTTTGTTTTGCTCCCTCCTCTGACAGCTAATTCAGCCTCCAGCTCCCTGCTCTGGGGAATGTAATTAATGTCATTAACTCAAACGTGCACTTTTCAGGTGGGGAAATGAAGAAAAAAAATCCCCAAGAATTACAAAGCCACCATTTAAAACAATGCCAGGGCTTGTTTTAAAGATTTTCACCAGATCTCCTCACACCAGAAAATAAAGCTTTGCTTGCTGCCAGGCTTACAAACACAGCCCAAGTCGAGCTCTGGCCTCTCAGGATGATGCAAAAGCAGCAGCAGTAAATCAAATCATGGCTTTGCTGACACATCTGTACCTTTGAGTGATTAATCCAACAAATAAACAATTTCTGCCTGGAAATGCAGGAAGGAGGAGTGTGGGATTCTCCTCCTGCTCTGCCCTGTGGCAGCTGAGCTCTGGATGCAGTTTTGGTTTACCAATTCTCAGAGGAAATGTGAAAAATGCCCGGGCAAAGGCTGAGCATCAAACTCAATACAGATCCACCCATCAGGGATCATTAAAAACAAACCACTGAAGGCAGGAAATATTCTCTATTTAGATGAAAATTTTGCTCGTTTTAACACTGCCCCATCTCCTCTCTCAAAGCAAATTACATTCCCCTCAGGGAAATGTCCATTTTACCAGCACAGATAAATTAGCTCACACATCACTCTGGACTTTTGAGACTCCTTTACACAACTCCCCAGCCATTAAAAAAAATTGGTTTTCTGCCTTTCTAATGCTAAAGAACAGCTACAGAGCATTGTTTTTATATTACTTGCACAAATCTTCACTGCTGTGTGGCTGTTTGCCCTGCACAGACACCCAGGGACAACAAACAACATCATCAAAGTGCTGCAGTGCCTGGAGAGCTTTCTTGCCATCAGTTATTTGGGTTCTAACTCATGTGATCAGCTGTAACACTGGTACCTCACAAGTGTGTTACTCACTCCCAACACTCAGAAAAAAACACTTCAATTTTTCAGGAGAGAAATTAAAATCAGGTTATTCTAAATAATGGAATTTAAAATTCATTCTGTCCTTGAGGCATTTAGCTTCACATTTTCAAGTCTTTTTGACATGGCCACAAAACAGATGGGTTCATTTTGAAATGAAAGAAAAAGGAAAACAGATCCTTGGGAACTGCAGGAACACAAAACAACAAAACCCCAGCGCTGGGAGAGTGGCAACGTTTTGAGAGTTGAGAAAGCTGCAATTTACCCAGCAAAGATTCTCCCCTCAGGAAACCTCCAGTGCTGAGCTCTGCATCCCCAAAGTGGGAACCAGCTCCACTCCAACCTCCAAGGCAAACACTGCAGGAGCCCCAGGGATTGTCCACGGAGGCACCAGAGCCCACGTGAACCTTCCAGATCTGTATTTATTTGTTCAGCTTCTGGGTGGGGAGTCTGCTGAAGAAAATCTGTTGCTTTAATTGCTCTGGAGGTACAAATTGAGAAGATTCCTGCCCTTCCTGAGAGCACCAGAGGAGTTGGGTTGATTTCTGTCCCCGAGAAGGTGAAAGCTGCCTGGGTGACCTGTCCTGCCTGGGACCCTCTGAAGCCTTCCAGCCACAGCTCCCTGTTGTTCCACAAGTCTGGAAACCCCACAGGAGTGTGGGAGCCCCTCAAAAGAAAAAAAATAAAGGCTGCTGAGCCTCAGGAGAAATCCCTGGGCAGAGAAAGGGATGTGCCAAGGCCTGGGGGATGAACTGGAGCTCCTCAAAGCAGTGACAGTACCTGGGCCAGCCCTGGGCCAGGCAGGCTCCATCCAGCTGCTCCTCCTGGATCTCCTCCAGGTTCTTCTGCCCCTTCCTAACTCCCATCTGGAACTGGAACAAGGGGGAAAAGGAAAACATTAACGTGGAAGGACAAAAGAATTGCTGGAGCTTCACTACAGCAGAGATTTGGGGCACTGGGCAAGGCTTTCAAAGGATTTTTCAGTTCATTTGCTCTTCCCTCATAATGGAAGTTTTGTACTTTTTTTTTTAGTGAAAAGCTTGACTGGGGAAAAGAGCCAATGACAACACTGGGAAAAGTTTGTAAAACACAAAAATATCACTAACACCACTGTAGATCCCAACAAATTACAGGTCATGGCAACTTATTTACACTTTGTACTTAGTTCATGAACGCTGCTCTGTAGTTCACTCAAAAAGTGAACACCCCCCCCTTTTCTCTCCTCTGGAGTATATTTATAAGATATGATCAGAATTAAGAAATGCTTGTTAATTAAGAACATTTTAAAAAACCCAAGCCCAATTCTTACTTGCTTCTTAATTCTGTTCCATTACCAAAGTCAAGGCACACCAAATGAATCCAAAGCTTTGGTTCCTGGGGACAGAACTTTCAATGGGAGGACACGGCCAACATCTCCTGCCCCTCTCAGCCTGGGCTGCTGAGCTCTGTCACCCCCAATTCCAGCTGGGTGTGGATCTGAATCCCTCTGGGATCACTGAACTGAGACAAAGCCAAGCTCCAGAGATGGGTGACAAACACCACGAGCCTCAAACCCAGAAATTCCTTTTAAAAAAGAGCATTCAAATAACATTTCCTCTCCTGTTTGTCTTCCACGAGAATACCAAAGCTCTTTGGTGACTCCTCCCCATTTCAGGTGATTTGTTACACAAAGCCCAGGCCCACCCTGGACACTGCCCAAACACACCTGCAAGAAAGAGCCAAACCGAAACAGGGAGCAGCTGAAAGTTAACAGATTTATTTAATCCTCTTTTACACACATAACTTTTAAAAATACATGCTTAGTGTGAGATTGTCTTTACATTTGACATCAGACTTCTCTCAGGAGTTTGAAACCCAGTTTATGGCACCATCAAAGAGCATCCCAAGCTGGGCATCCAACAAAAGCTGTGGCAAGTGAATTCCAGGAAGCATTCCTGGGCCAAGGAGCAGTGTCACAGGTGGGGCAGAGCTGCACAGAATCTGCACTGTCGCTTCTCCTGCCCAGCTGCCCCCACTGGCTCTGCTCTTGCTGTGCCAAACCCTCTCTCTGAACCAGCTCAGGCACTCAGGGCCTTTCCCTGGCCCCACACAGCCCAGGGAATTCTGCCTCCATCCACTTCCCACGGCCGGGACAGAAACAGGGAGCACAACCCTGATCCAAACAAGCGGTGCTTTAAAAAGCAATTTAAAAATTGGTGACATTAAACTCCAAACTGGGAAAGCTGGAACACCTTGGCTTAGGAAATTTCTGGAATCACTCACAGCTGAAGCAGGAGAATTGCTTTGGTGATGGTGTGGAACGTGCTGTGCTGCACGTCCCCCTGTCCTGAGTGCCAGCCCCTCCTGACACCCAGTGACATTTGAGCCCCATTCTTCTCCAGGAGCTCACACCAACAGGTATTTTGTTATTCTCTGCTCCCAGAGGACTTTTAGGAATTGCTGTCTTGAAGTTATCTCTGGGAATCTCTTAATGACATTTCCAAATACTATCCACAGGAAAAGAAATGCACGGGTCCCATCGTGGCTGGAAATGAAAGCGGGATCTGTCCAGCCACAGGGCAAAGCTGTGACCTGCTCCATCCCTCCCTTGCAAATCAGGGCCAAAAAAACCCCCTGGCTTAAGTTTGTGGTGTTGCTGAGTTCATAGGACAGAATTTACAGCCCAGAAAAATCACAAATCAGTGGTTAAATGCACGCAAGAGAGATGCAACAGCAAATGTTTTAATCAGAGGAAAACTGCCTTTGTGTAACCAAATAACTGTGGTGTTATCACATTCACAGCACCTGCATCTCCCTGTCCCCAGCTTGGTGCCAGAAATGATAAATCACTGGGACACCTCCACTGGCTGGGACACGAGTGAGAGCTTTTTGCTAAAAGTAATTTATAAAGTAATTTAGAAAATTAAGCACGCCAGGGAAACTCAACAGCAACTTTAGGAAGGTAAGGTGAATTAAAAAAAAAATAAAATCAGAAAAAGCAGAAAGAGATGCAGAAGAGATATAGAACCTTTTTTTTTGAGAACTTTGGTCTAACGTGTAGACTGAAAAATAACTTTAATTCGTGATAGTGCCAGATTTTGACATCACTGGAAGAAAAGCCCTGACCTGGAGCAGCCACTGACCTTCCCTTCCCTTTGAGTTTTGCTTTCAGTGGCAGCAGAGAGGCCCTGCCTGCTCAGGGAGAGCCCAGCAGAGGCACAGGCTGTGCTGCACGAGTCCTGCAGAGCCCCAACAAAGGGATGCTGTGCTCCAGGACACCCTGAGCCAGGAGCCAGCCACGCTGACATTCCTCCCGTGGCCAGAATTCCTGTCAGGACTCCTCAGCACCTCCTGCCGCACTGACGTGGCCAGGGCCGCTGGCCAAGCAGGAAACAGCTGCCCAGATGTTCCCCAGGCCCTGCTGCTGCCACTGCCCTTGGGGACAGCCTGCCCTGCCCCAGAGCTGCTCCTCGGCCAGCCCAGAGCTCCCATGGAGCTGTGCTGGGCCAGCAGGCTCTGGAACCCACCCTGGAGCTGCTGGGCTCAGCCGCTTCCAAAACAAGGCTGGGAAACCATGCTCAGCCCTTCTCCTCCCCACACCAGGGGTGAATGAAGTGAATTTACAGGAGCACAACCTCCACAAAGGCCTGGCTACAACCACTTCATTCATAAATAGTGGTGGGGAAACACAGATCCCTCATTTCAGCCATGGCAGGGCTGCCTTAAGGAATGAAACCCTCTCATCCCCCTCACACACAAAAACCCTCAAAGCAGAGCTGGGAGTATTAAAAGCAAAGCCAAGAGGGTTTTTTTGGAAAGCAGCAATTCCAGGGGGAGCTGCTGGTGATGTCATGGCATTTAAACGTCGCCTGAGTCACAGGTTCCTGAGGAAGTGGCAACACCTACGGAATTACTGGATAAAAGTCAGCCTTGGAAGCACGAAATGAAAATAAAGTCACAGACAAAGGAAAAACCTCAAGGAAAATCGTGCCTGCTGTAGAGGATCCCTCCCTGCCGATTTGAGGGAAGTCTGTCCCTGGAAATGAGGGCGGGTGTGACCGAGAGCCCTCAGGGGATGTGCGGAGAAACGGAAAAAGAGAAGAAAAAGAGGAAAGAAAGGACACCAAAACCCATCAAAACCCCAAATGCTTCCAGAGCAGCAGACATGGAAGCTTCCTCCTTCCTTCCCAATGAGGAAACAGTTCCGTGAGCTCGGCTCCAGGCAGCTCTGGCCTGGTTCCATGGGGAAGCAGAAGCATTGCAGTGAGGGCCCAGCCTGCATTTCACGGGCCCTGGGCCTTGCAGCGCCGGCTGCAGCTGCTGGGGGACGAGTCAACACCACCAGGACACCATGAGCTCCATCGGACCAAAGGAGGAATTCAGGCAAAAACCTACAGACCTGCAGTTTAATGTCTCCCCTTGCCTATTTCTGCAGTGCAGGGTGTTTCACTAACAAATCAAACAATGAATCATTCTGCTGAGATCTTGCTAAAGTGTCCCAGAGCCAAAGGCTGAAGTTACACACGAGCCTCAATTTCTGCATGCTCAGACTACTGAAGCAGCAGCCCACAGCCAAGGAATGTAAGAACAGAAAGTAACTGGATGGGAGAGGATGGAAATGACAAGGAATAGTTTTTGCAAACTCATTGATTTGGATCTGATTGGATTTGGAGCAGCACAGCACTGTGTATGGTTGCTCCCATCCCTTCCTGTTAGCCCACTCCAATATTTTGTTAAGAAGCAATTTGACATTTTTTGCATTTAAGGTGAGGCAAAGCCCACTGTGCTTCCATCAGTGCCCTGCCCAGAGCAGGAGGAAACAGGCAGCAGGGAGCTGAGGGAGATGGAGGGAAGGAGTGTGTGCTCCCTGCCAGCCAGGAAACACAGCCCAGGCTGCTTCCAGACCTCCTGAATGTCCTTTTTCTCCCTGAGCCCAGGGAGCTCCAGTGGCAAGGGAGTGCTGGCTTGATTAAGCAGGAAGAATCTGTTAAATGGTTAAATTCTGACAAGTAATTGAAAATCTATCCTAAATAATTCCACTGCATTTGTGAAAGTGCTGTGGTTAAGTCACAACAGGCTGATAATGTAATTAGCGAGGCTGCAATTAGAGCTTGAACTGAAATAAGGCTGGAGCAGTCATCTGCATCCTTATTCTGGGGTGAGATCACCCGGACTGGGAAATGAGGTGAAAAACCTGCTGCCCTAAGACGTGGAATACCTGAAGGTGCTCAGAGCACATCCCAGCTCAGCGCTTTTAAATTTTCTGGGAGGAGCTTCAGCCTGGTTAAAATGATCCTCCATTGACCCATTCCAGGGATTCCTTTGCAAGCTGTGGAAGGATGAGGACTGCAGGGTGTCAGTGCTGGCCTGAAGAGAAATGGGGCTAGAGAGGAGCACAAGCCACACCTGGCTATTAAACCTTCAATATGGCAACAAAACATGAGCCAGGATTAACTGAGAACAAAGCCCAGAGAGATTCTTGATAGGTTCTCAGTAACAGTAAAATGAGAAAGAGGAAAAAAACAAAAGTCAATAAACTGTTAGGGTTATTTTACTCCCAAACCTGCCAAGCATTGCACAGGTAAGAAAATGAACTTTCCAGAAATGATTGTACTGGAAAGCTGAAGAGGCAAGAGAGAGGGCAGGTCCAGATGAATTCCAAACATAAAGCATTACCTGTGTGATGGTGCTGGGATCTGGAGAAGGCCCAGGCAGCTGCAGGGGAAGGAGAGCTGGGAATGGGACAGGCAGGCAGGGTTTGCATGGCTGAGGAATTCACACCCTGGCACAGCCCAAAGTCCTCCTAGTGTAGTATTTGTGCCTTTTAAAACAGTTAATCCAGGGGCTGTGCAAAGCAAAGGTGCACACAACAGCCTCTGGAAGGAAAGTTTCATTCTGGCAGGATATGCATGAGCACATCAGCTGCACTGAAAATGAAATAAAAAATTAAAAAAAAAAATAGAAAAAAAGGAATTAATGAAGCCAAATGGTAACAGGCAGGAGACATCTTCCAGACTCTGTTTCTTATGAAGTCAGCTAAAATTTCCCATGTTGCAAATACTTCTTTAATGGCTCTCTTTGGAGTATAAACGCTTATTTGTTTCTAAGGAAAGCCTTGCATTGTTATTTCCAGAAGAAATTCAAAATTTGGCAGTAAAAATCCCAGCACTGAGCTGCTGCTGCTCTCTTTTCCTGTGTGCACCCTGAATGCAGAGTCCCAGAGCAGCATCCCTGAGCCAGGGACACCGGGAACAGCCTGGAAGGAGCAGACAGGCTGGCTGTGGGCCAGCTTGAAATGGATTTTTTTCTGTGAGAATGTCAGCAATCCTTCCTATTCCCACAAGAATCCAGAGCCAGGACTCGCCTGCAACTCTTAAAATTCGGTTCTGCTTTGAAGAGGAACTGTAGAGAAGTGAACTCGTGGATTCTGTGTGAGGCAGAGTGTCCCTGATCACCACCAGTGACCTCAGGCAGCCTCGGGGAGAATCCTGCACAGCAAAGGCTGCTCCCAAAAGCCATCCCAGAGCCTCACTGCTTCCATGGTGTGCCTGCTCAAAGGGAAATGGGTGAGCTCTCTGTGGCCCAGCACAGCCCCAGAGCAGGGTGAGCACGGAGCAGCAGTGCTGAGCCTTGGACTTGATGGCCCAAAGGGTCTTTTCCCACCAAATGCTTCTGTGATTCCATCAGCAACCCCAGACATGCAAGCTAGCAGATATCCAGGAATATTCACTGAGAGGGAGAAACAAGCATTACCATATGATTCCACAGAGCAAAGCTCAGGAATAAAACCCATTTCAGTGAGTTTTCTAACTAAGAGCACAAGTGAAAAACCAAAATAAAGTGCTCACAGATGGCAGAGTCACTGAATTTTGCAAATCCTTCTGTTGCAGCTATGTAAGGTGAGCAGCCAGAATTTACACAAAGGAACAAGATTAGAGTCATGTAATGTTAAGGGGGTGGAAAGGACCTTTAAGATGATCCAGTGCCACCCCCTGCCCTGGGCAGGGACCTGCAGAAAGTGGGGTAAGAATATCAAAGACGACAAAATGGGAGTTTTACTTTACCTCACTGGGCTCCTCTGAGGACACAGGGAAGGGAAAACATTTGTCCAAGCTGAAACTCAGTGATTTTAAAGCCTGGAACAGTCACTGCAGTTTCCTTTGTTGTGCCAAAATGCCTCCAGTGCTGCTGCCTTCTACTGGAGCAGGATCTCTTCAGTTCTTGGGAGCCATCAGCTTCCTGGGAATGCAACTCCTGTGGTTCCTGATCAATCAACCTGTCTGGGCCATCATGGATCTTGCTCCATGATCTCAGATTTTCACATTTGTGCTTTTCTCCCTCACATATCCCACTGCTGAAGGCTTCAGACTCAGAGGAGCCACCCTGGGAAGGGTTCTGGCCGTGGCAGTGCAGTGTTCCCAGGTGTCCCTGAGGGAAATCCATTCCCCATGGTCCCAAGGAGGAAAACACCCACAGAATCTCCAGCTCCTCACTGATGGATCACACAACAAATCCTAAACCTCAGCCAGCAGAACACAGTGCTGGGCTGATCCTGGAGCACAGCTCCAGCTGGCAGGAGGGTGCAATCACAACTGAAGCTGTCATTCCATCAGTTTCTTTAATGCCCAAAAGGGTGTCAGAGCTCTCCACTGAGATCTTCTGGCAGAATTCCATGTCCCCAGGTGAGGCACAGGGGTGTCCCAGCTGCAGGCTGCCACACAGTGCCAGTGTATTCCTATCAGATAGTGGAAGAACAGGAGCAGGATCCTCTGAGGCTGCTCATTCCCTCTTCCCAAGAGATTTGGTTCACACCTGGGAAGCCCTGGCTGGGTTCTCCAGTGGAAGTTCAGGTTCTTCACTGTTCACTGCTTAAATTCTTAAATTTACTGTTTAAAGGGAATCATAAATAGCATTTTATGAACTGTTGACTGGCAGCAATGGAGACAATTCAGTATTTTTCTCTTCACTGGTGCCATGGCAGCACAAATAACATTCAAATCTCAGCTCCTCCATGAAGAAAGGGAAAGTTCAGCTTGTCCCATGGAACAGCAAGCACTGGAGCTGGGGTCTGTGCATGCAAGGCAGCAAACACACATGTATGTTTATCTGCTATCAGTATTGAATGTACATTCATTCATTCACTGGAATGGATTCTCACTCAGTAAAAGGCAAAGAACAGAAAAACAGCATTTCAGTCCGAGCAGGGGAGTTGTTGTGAGCCAGAGTGAAGGGTTTGTGCACATCAGAGACCCCTGGGAGCAGCCCAGCCTGGCAGAGCTGGGCCACTGCAATGCCCAGGGAGGCCAAGGTGGCCCCAGCCCTGAGCCTCTGGTGCCCTGCACAGACACCTCCCAGCAGAGTTCCAGCTATTTCAAACAATCATTAACGTTCACCAGGCTCAGAAAGATGTGCAGCTTTCAAGTCTTAGATAACCCCAAACTGCAGCCATTCACACTCCACGGTCAGCAACTCCCAAAGATGAAAAAAAGCAGATTATTCCCTTTAAACTGCCCTGGCACCAACCCACGGCTCCAGCTGGGCTGTGGCATGGCTGAAACCATGGCTGCAAAGTCATGGTGTATTTTAATTGTTTTAAAAATGCACATTTCAGGCTTTCAATCTCAGTCTTCAGTGCCTGACCACCAAGAGATGATTTACTCTGATTTCCAGAATATATTGCATTCATATATATTTTTATATTACACTTAAGTTACCTAAGCTAGACATTCCCCTAGGTAAGAAATCATGAAAATATAATGACTATGATAATAAATAAATAGAAATCATGGCTACTTTAGACAATATTGGCTATTTCAGACACTTGGTGCAAACCCCAGCAGGCTTCAGTAAATCTATTTTCTGATCAGAAGATGGGAGCTGCAGATATCCTTGACCTGACTGAATTTCTTCTGATGAGAGAGAAGCTGGGAAATTCTCTACCAAAAAAAAAAATTCAGGACTTATGTTAAGGAAAGAACTTAAAATAATTGGATTGACCAATTAATTTTCATAATATATCTGGGAAATAGAGGCTGCTTGGCAGATAAAGTGATTTGCATTTTTTCTAAGTGAGTTAACTCATAAACCCCACAATATAAAGCTATTAAAGGGATTTTAAATTTCCTTCTAAAACCTACTCCAAGTTAAGACCAACAGATTCTCTTTCAATTTTGCAGTCATGTGCTTTGGTATTTTAAAACTCCTTTTTCCTCAAGCTGTTTTTTAAACTCGAGGATTCTCTAACTCCTGTTTGTGCTCAGCCACAATCTGTGAAGCCACTTGAAACAATGAAATGAAGCAAAAAGGAAAAGAGGATTGCTCTTTTTGAACACCTGCATGGTTCTGCATGGCCACACCCGAGAACAGCAAAGTCAGAGAACAAATTTCTCATTTCAGTGAAGCATTTCCCTACAGGTTTTGACTGAATCAATGACCCTCCACCTCCTAAAGCAATTTTTTACCATAAAACAGAGCTTTCTCTGAGCTTCAGGGGAGCCTGATCATGATAGAAATGCATTTTGATCTTTCCTGGGCAAAAATCAGTCAAAGCACTTTGTTTCCATGGCATGAGAAGATGGGATCTTCACAGGGAATAACAACTCCATGGCCACATCCAGAACAACTGCACCTGAAATTCGTGTTTGTGAATAATTCCTGTGGTGGAGGCAGCAGGATCAGGTCCTTACCTACTCCTGCCCACCAAGAAACACTAAATTTAACCCCCAAGAGCAGAAAATGATCAGCCTGAACAAATTCCAACTCAAGTGCCTCAAATCTGAGAGAGATGAAAAAAGCCATTCAGAAATGCTGCTTGGACATGACCATTGAGAAGCAAAATAAAACCTGGCCCAAACAAACCACCCAAATTTACTTAAGCAGCATTTTTTACATGTAAGCCATATTTAGAAACTTGGAAAAAAACCCCAAAAAAAAAAAAACCCAAAAAAAGAAGGACCAGGTTTAAACACAAGCACATTGCTCCAGTTATTTACACAATAAAAACGAAAACATGGAGAGTTCTGTCCATAAGAGACTGCTTTGAAAGTGAAGTTATTCATGGCAAAACGTGGGTTCTGTTTGTTTGTCTTTCCAGCAGTCAGGAGGGGTAAGCAATCATTAACTCCTCAAAGCAGAGATAAAAGGCAGGGCTGCAGTCCAGAGCATCCTCCTCCTCCTCCTCCTCCTCCTCAGCACCTGATTTCAAACTGTTTCATCATCACTCATATCCCAGATCTGCAACAAAAAAAAAAAAAAAAAAAAAAAGGAATTTTAGCTTGTGGAGTTGAAATATGCTCTTAAAACACTCTTAAAAGCTCACATTGCTGTTTAAAAGGAAAATAATAAATAGCATTTTATGAGCTGTTGACTAGCACCAACAGAGCTTTACAGAAAATTCAGTGTTTTTCTCTTCTGTTAACAATCTACACACCAATAATTATTTGTCATCTTGGGGGTATTTTTAACATCTACTTTTCAGTGTCTGTCACTCTGGCTATTTGCTATTTATTATCAATAAATTATTAATAATAATTAATAATTAACAACAATGACATTAAATATATATATATTAATTATAAATACATTTGGATGTTTGCTATTTAATATCATTTATAAGGCTCAGATGGAAGCCCAGACATTTTGGGTTGGTTTGCTGACTCATTGGCACACACTTCACGTGAGTAATCACTTCTAATAAACAGCTTATTTTACCAAACACTGCAGAAAAATGGCCAGACACTCATGAAGAATTAATTGCTCATTTTACACTTAAATATTAGCTCTCAAAACCAGCAACTTAAGGACAAGAAGTTATGTGGAAATTTGTACCTTTCTACTGCTTAAAAAAACAATTAAAGGACACCATTTTTTTTTTTTTCTGCAGTATAACATAATTGTACTTTTACTTTCTGACTTGCCCTTGGCCAGTAAGTGCTTATAAAGTGAGGGAAAAGTGAATATTTTCACAGAACATGGAGGTGTCCTGGTGAACACACGGAGGTGGAGTGGCAGAAATTCAGACCAGGGATTTGCAGAGCTATTTGGGAGCAGAACATATTCTCAATACATCCTCCAAGCTTTTGCTTCCTGAGAAACAGGGATGCTCCTAAAACACTTTTTCTGATATTTTAGAGGTTTAGGGATGCTCCTTAAACACTTTTTCTGATATTTTAGAGGTTTAGAGGTTTAGGATGCTCCTAAAACACTTTTTCTGATATTTTAGAGGCTTAGGGATGCTCCTTAAACACTTTTTCTGATATTTTAGAGGTTTAGAGGTTTAGGATGTTCCTAAAACACTTTTTCTGATATTTTAGAGGCTTAGGGATGCTCCTTAAACACTTTTTCTGATATTTTAGAGGCTTAGGGATGCTCCTAAAACACTTTTTCTGATATTTTAGAGGTTTAGAGGTTTAGGATGCTCCTAAAACACTTTTTCTGATATTTTAGAGGTTTAGAGGTTTAGGATGCTCCTAAAACACTTTTTCTGATATTTTAGAGGTTTAGCTCATAGCAAAGACCCCTCTTCCCACCTGGATTAAGCTCAGGGTGGGCACTCAGCCTTGAGCTGGATTTAGTACCAGTAACACCAAGTTTATAATACATAAAACTGCATCTGGGACTGGCAGCATTTCAAACTTGCCTAAATGATCTGCAACACTTGCAGGGTGCTGCAGATGGCACAGGACAAGTGGTTTGGTTGAGAAGCACATAAATGCCATTTTTTGCAGAGCACACAGAAATCCCTGGCTGGCCACGACCTGAGCAAAGGAGCAGCAGCATTTCTGTGTCCCAGGGAAAATAAAATCCAGTTCCTCTGCTCCAAAACACAACTTGTGTGTTGGCATCAAGTGGCCAGCTGAGTTATTCTCTCATTTTACATCCTGACCACTAAAATATATCAGCCCCCCCCTGGCAGCAGAGCACGAGCAGTTATTTAGGCTGTAAATCCTTCAGGGCACAAAGCAGTATTTTACATGAATACAGAGCCTGGGACAATGGGGCACTGTTCTCACTGCACTGGGGAGACAAATAAAAAATACAAATAACCCCTTTTCTACACAGGCAACAATGCCTATTGACCTATAGCTTTAATAAAGCCTTGCAGGAGAGAAATGTCTATTTCTGGAATTGAAAAATGTCCTGAGCTCTTCGAATCCAGCCTAGGGAAACACATCAAATCAAGTGCTGTGGAAAAGGAAAACCCTGAATGGCAAGATTTTCTCCATTCCACAAAATGGTGGTGTAAATCCTTATGGAAAATACTGAAGGAACAGTTTGTTTACAAAAGGGAAAAAAGAAAAAAAAAAAGTTTGCATCCTGCCCTAGATGAGCAGCTCGGAGCTTGCCAAGGCAAACACAAATGTCCAGCTCACCAGTCAGGGTCAAGGATGTGGAAAATAAATACAAAACCCAACATCTTTAAATAGAGTTTAGGGTATGATTGGAGCCAGAGAAAAGCAGAAATCTCCAAGTTCAGACAGTCCCCCCAGCCCAGAGGCTGCAAACAAAGCCCACAGACTGCAGCCCTGACCGGGAAATTCTCTCCTACCTAAAGCACAGCTCCTTCCTAGGAGGCTTTTAACAAAAAATAGTCACAGAAACACTAAAAATGAGGTTCCCAGGTATTTAACCAACACCCAAACGTCCTGCATTGAGCAGGATGATTTTCAAATGTTTGGAAATTAATTTCTCTCCAGGAGAACAGAGAGTTTTAGAAGACAGTTTACACTCTGTGCAACCTCAGAGCACTCAGAACCATTAAACCCTAGAATGGCTTGGCTTGAAAGGGACTTAAAGCTCATTTTATTCCATGGGCAGGGACACTTTCTGCTATCCCAAACTGCTCCAATCCAAATCCAGCTTGGCCTTGGACACTTCCAAAATTCCAGCACAGCATTTTGTGTCCAATTTACAAAGAGCAAAGTAGCAGTATCTTAATAAAGTATATGCAGAGGGAAGAAGAAAATCCAAAACAAAAGGGAAAAATTCAATATACAGAAGTTAACAATTGCAAATTTCCTTCAAGAAAACGAGCTCCATGGGATTGTGCAAAGGAAGCTGTGTGAAATATTGACAGCTGAATTATCACAGGCTCCTGACTAAGAGCAATGGATGTTTTCAAAAAAAGACATTTAAACTTTTAATAGATGATGACTTTGCAAACTCTGGGGATTACTTCAACAGAGAGGGAACAAAATACAGAAAGCCAAGAAAGACAATGTGTGAAATGACTGTCAGAAGAGTCTGATTTCCACAGCAAGCTGTGAATTTGGGTTTTGTGCACACCTGGGCGAGGCAAACCCAAACACAGGCACAGGCAAAGGCAGAAGCCAGAGAATGGGAGGATAATGAGGCAGCCCCAGCCCAGCCTGCACAAACCTGGGCAGATTATCTGAATTCACCTGTTCCTTCAAATACCTGCTGCTGCAGTCCAGCCTCTTTGGAGAGCTCCTGAAATTCCACATGCAAATTCCAGCTGTTCAGGAGAAGAGAAGGATTCCCACACTCGTTTTCTTGCAAGGCCAACTATTATTTTTGTCAATGACAGGAACAACGAGGGGGGAAAAGCCCCCAATTCCCCACTGATTGATTTTCCACAGCTCCACACTGTGCATTCAATAAATCCAATGGAACAGAGAGTTTTGAATTTCCTCCCTACCACAGTAACACAAATTAAACCTCCACAACAGCAGCTCCAAAACTGGTGCTCACCTACCCAGGCCTTGCATCTCCAAATTAACATCTGTGGTTCAATCAGATCACGCCTGTTTATCTTACAAATAAACTTGCAGGAATAGAGATGTACCTTGAGGGGATTCAGAGCAGTTCCTTGCCTCCAAAATGCCAAGCAAGCCCCACATATGCTGTTTTCTGCACAACTGAGATGAATTTAGACACATGGAGCAAAAGATGCTGCTCAGGAGGAGCTGGAGGAGGTTTTTTTATGCAGACCACAGGATTTGCTGGGTTATGAATGCTTCACATATGGTAAGGGGTAAAGAGTAAAATTCTAAAGGCTGAAAATGAAATGTTTTATCAATCAAACAGCACAGCTGAGGATCACATGAGAACACAGCTTCACAGAGTAATTATCAAATTCAATCCATGATTTAGGAACAATCAGGATTTTTAATGAAAGAAGAACACATTCAAGCAACTTTCTGCTATTTACAGCAATAAAATGTGAGTTTTTTCATAGATCTGAGGTAAATCAAGTTCCAGCTCTGTGCTTTACCACAGAGGAGATCCAGGAGGATTCTGGGCAGCCTAAATCCCTTTCCAGTGTGGATATGTGGCTGAAGAGCCCCGTGAGTGTGGCACAAACAGCCCTGGGAGCTGCTGATCCCTGCCTGCACGGCAGGAACAGCACCAGAAATGAAACTGCACCTCCAAATTCATGAAACCCCTGCAGGTTCCAGCCTGCAGCCTGTGCAGACAGGCTGAGGGGATAATTACAAACTTCAGCACCTTTCATCTCCCTCTCTCTGCACAGTGAGCACTTCCCTCATCTCCCTCAGCTCCCAGCCTTTGCCATATTCAACAATTCCCATCCCCCTTCCCCACAGGACAAAACCCCAAGTGAACACCCAGGAGGAGCAGAGCTCTGCACCAAGGGGAGATTGGGCTTTGCTCAGAGCACTCTTGCTGGCCAAGATGCAAGAATAAATATATATAAGAAAAAATATAAACCTATCTATCTATCTATCTAAATAATATATATAAATATATATAAAATAATACATAAAATATATATAAATATATATATAATATATGTAAAAATATAAAAATATATTATATTATATTACATTATATTACATTATATTATATTACATTATATTATATTATATTACATTATATTATAAATATATATTAAATTATAAATATAAAAATATATTCTAAATATATTACATTATAAATAGATAAAATATACTCTATTATACATAGATAAAAAGGTATTATAAACATATATAAACATATTTTATAAATGTAGAAAATATATTGTAAATAGATAGAAATATATTATAAATTATAATAAATATATAATATATCATAAATATATAAAATAGAATATTATATTATAAAATATATACTATATTATAAAATATATTGTTTATATAAATATAAATAATAAAATAAATAATATATTTCTATAGAAATAATAAAATAAATAATATATTGTTTATATAAATAATAAAATAAATAATATATTGTTTCTATAAATAATAAATAATAGGAAGAATGAAGTGGGGTGGGGGAAAGCCCCCAAATTCCCACTGATTGTTTTTCCCCAGCTCCAGATTGCATTTTCACTAAATCCAATGGAACTGGGAGCCCTGCATTTCCTCCCTACCACAGCAGCACCTGGGACCTGCAAACTGAACTTCCACAACAGCAGCTCCAAAACTGGGGCTACCCAGCCTTTATTATTTTCTATTATTTTATACATTATTAAAATATATAAAAATAAATTTTATATTTATTACAATTATAAAATTAATGATTTATTAATTTAGGACTTCTCCTATGGTTTGCTGTAGCTGGGGAATGCACTCCAGCAAGGACCCACCTGTGTTCCCAGTGCAAGACCTCATCCTACCCATTCTTTTTTCAAAACTACCTTCTAACCTCCTCTAATTCAACTATACCCAGAATCAGGCCATAATCTGAATAATTAACTGTCAGATACTTCATCCTTCATGCACAAATTCCAAACTTAAACACACACACAGAGAAATTAACCTAAGAAATAAATGAAATCCAAGGCTTGTACAAAGTGCATTTCTTTCTTCATTCAGGCAGGAGGAGAAAAGGGTGGATCATTTCTCCAGCTCCCTGCACACAGTGGCCCAATCCCAGCTACCTGACCTGGCTGACAAATCCCTGGCATCCCTTGTACCTCCACAAATTCTCTTTTCCTCTCTCTTCCCCCACAGCCTCTCCCTCACTATCCTGCAATAAAATCAACCCCATCAACCTTGTACCTTATTTTTGAGGTTTTTTTTCACTGCTGGTGGCCCTGACTGCTGCTTTTGCCCTTAGTGCCTTTCCAAAATTCTGGTTTTTGAGCCCACAGCCACAGCTTGAAAGGTCAGGGTGATGGGGCATTCTCATTTTAATTTCAACAAACAGCAACTTTTCTACAAGTTCCTCTTGCTGGAAATTTTTTAAAATACACATACAATACTTAAAAGCACAGAATGGTTTGGGTTGGGAGGGGCCTTAAAGCCTAAATATCTTGTGGAACTGGCATCTGAAGAGCTTTGAAAGCTATTTTTAAGAACAAACCAGAAAAAGGCAAGTAAACAGCACAGAAAATATTTATTTACAAATAAACTTGAAGCTAGAAAGTCTTTTGAATATCTCCAGTTCCAAGCAGATATACAAACAGTAGCACCAGGCAGTAATTAGTCCCTTCTGGGTTTAGAGCAGTTTTCCCAGGTATTCATCAGAAAATGACATGAAAACATTCACAAAAAGGACTTTTTTTTTTTTTGTCATGGTTAACAATTAATGAAACAATACAGAAAAAAAAAAAAAAAAGAAACAAACAAAAAATGCACATGAGGGTTTTTCTGGTATAAAAATGCCTCAGACAGATTTCCTTCCATTGTTCCTTGTTTTATGAGGGAAAAGAAATCCCAAAGCACAGAGGCAGCAAACACAAACCCAATTTCTCTCCTGTCTGGAAGTGCTCTGAGCTGAAAAGGGCATTTTGCACTGGAGCTGTGGCAAAATCTCTAAAAGGAGATTTTCTACTACTCAGCCTTTTCTTTTTCTTTTTCTTTCAGCTCTTAAAAAACTGCAGACAAGTGGGAAAATAAATAAACACATTTGATGATTGCCATTATTCTGTTTTGTGGGGGATTTTCAACTTCATTTTACAACCACGTGTGCTTGAAGGAAGCCACAATTAATGGAAGTTCTGTCACAGGAATGATTAAATCTGATAAACCTTTGACTGAAATGAAAATAAAACATTGTAGTATATAATAGTGTATATTTGAATTCTTCTATCACCTTCCCCCTTTGATGTGCCCAGGTTTTACATTAAAAAATAAAACTCTAAGTTTATATTAATCATGTTTATAAGTCCTGCCAAAAAATTGATAATACAGACATAAAAGCAAATTTACTTTCAAGGCTTGTACAGGAAATGTGGATTGGATACATAAATGGATCTCAGATTAATTAAACCATTTCTACCCCTGAGCCTGTGCCACTCCAGCTGCCCATTTTTATTTGTTTTGCCCAATTTTATTTGTTTTGCTGTAAATCCATAATTTGCCACGTCCCACTGCATCTTTTTAACTCCCAGGAGATGCAGAAGTGCTGTCAGAAAAGGAGCTGTCAGGTCACAGCAATCAAGCAGGTTAAAAACCAGCAGCAGATTCACTCCACCTCTCAACTGCAGGAATAAAGAAGCCACCAACAATCAAGGCATGATAAAAGATGGGATTTCAGGGACACTCAGTGCTCTGAGATGGGGGCACAGAGTCCCTGAGCTCCAGAGCCACCTCTGGAGATGATTTTGTGCATCCTGCACCCAAAGCAGGGCCAGCAGCCTGGGGGGTTCAGGTTCCTGCCCACAGAATCACCAAACAATTCCAGAATGCTTTGTCCAGCTGAGTTTTAAACATTGCTGAGATTTCACAGCCTCTCCAAGAACCCTGCTCCAGTGGTTGTACATCCAAATATGAGATTAAATCATCTCTCCAAACAAGGATCATCTTGGTTAAATTAGCCCATAGCTGCCACAAATCCATAAATATATCTTCTTTTATCATCATCATCATCATCATCCTCACAATGCTTCTTTACAGCCCCTGGCACAGCAACACCCTCCTGGCAAGACCAGCACACTCACCCAGTCTTTCCAACAGCTACAAGATGCTGAATTCTACACTTCTGTTCACCTAAAAACCAGATAATTCTCATTTATTCCAAAGAAACTCTGCCCAGGCAGGGCACACTTTGCTGTGGGGAGGAGCAATCCCACCACTCTCCGTGGAATCAGAGATTTTGGCTGGCAGAAGGAACTTGGATTGATATTTGCAAATCAGATCATGAAGGGACAGTGTCCCTGAGAACTGGGAAAATCTTCCTCTTCTTTTCAAAAATTCCCAAATTCTACAAGGGGGAAAAACCCTCTCAGAAATCCTTGAGGCTTCAGTGACTGATTAAAGAGCACAGATCATTCTCAGAGGAGACAGACATTCCCATAACAATAAAAAGTGTTATTGGAAGGCCACCTAACCCAGATATGAGTCAAATTTCAGCATTTTCACATCTGATCAACCACACTGCATCCTCACAAAGCAAAGCTGGCAAACACAGGCAAAATATGCATTATTCTAAGTAATTCCAAACCAAACAACAGCTCAATTCCCATCCTCAGAAAATAACATTTGGCAGAAAAAATGAACACACGTCCCACATGCAGTTATGTCATCTGAAATGTGAATTTTGAGCATTAGTACAACCAGACTTCCTCTCCTGCACTGTCTGTAACACGTAAGTCATAGAAAACTTGAAATCCAATCAAAATATTAATTCATTAAAACTCTGATTTATCCAGTGACCTCACTAATCTCATCATTGCTTCCATGGAGATTCATGTGGTGTATACACAACATTTCTGTCTTGTGGAGGAGGTGGCAAGAAGGAAGGGAAAACTTTCTCCACTCTCCTCTTCTACAGGAGGAATGCTCTTCAGATAGTTAGAAACTAAAATAATTTCTGTAAATCTAAATTGAGGGAATAAAAGAACACAGTTTACAGTGTTAAATGCTCAGAGGATACTGGATTATCAGATTTATTTCATGTTGTATACTTCAGAAACTTAGGGAAGAGAAATCCATTTATTTTAAAATCTTATGTGGCAGTTTCCCTCCTGACTGATCCTGTCACTTTTCCCATTAGGTTTATCAAAATAAATATTACCCAGAAAACTGCAAGTGCTGGTGTAAAAGCACAAAGAGGAAAAAAAAAAATCAGTAATTAAAGGTAAGGTAATGATGTTCCAGAAATAGAACAGACAGATCAGGTTTCTGGTTTGGTTTTGTTTCAAATGGACAGAAAATCCTGAAAAAGCAAAAAGATGCCTCAGCAGTGAGAGACCTCTGCAAGCACCTTGCCTTGCTCTGGAAACATCTGCTAGGCTCATGCAATAAATTATCACTAAATTATCACTAAATTACCAATAAACTATCAATAAATTAACAATAAACAGAGGCAGCCTCAACTTCACTGAAAAACTTATGTACTGATTTAAAACCATATGTCCAACCCAGATTCTGCTGAAAACTTGTCCAAGTGTCAGATTTATTCCTGTAACACTTCAATTCATACAGAAACAAACAAGAATTTTGATGAGACTGTGCAGAGATTTTGGGCCTGGAGGCTCCTGCAGGGATCAGGATTCTGCAAACCCTTTCAAAATTGCTTTTGATTTTCTGACCAGAGGATTTCAACATCTGCTGGACTAACAGATTGCCTGCAAGTAGCTGTCTCCCAGCTATCAAATCTTATTTAATTCCCAATTTTTATCTGGACCTGCTGTGACAGAAGTGGGTGCCCACTTGTGCTGTTGATTTTTCATTCCCAGGGACAAAGCAATGTTTTCCCAAGCTCCTGATGGAGGGAGAACCTTATCCCAAAGCTGCTGGAGGAGTCCACAACCACCCCAAGCAATGGGTGGCTCTGGGCAGCAGCTCCCAAATCAAACCCACCCTGCTGTGCTTTGACAAAGGAGAGGAACAAACCCAGTCCCTGCCATCTGATCCAGCTCCAAACCAATCCTGGCATGTTCCAGGTTTATTCAGCCCAGGCAGGTTTAGCAAAGCCCAGCTGCAGCCCTGCTGTGGATCCCAGGAGCACGAGCACCCCACGGAGCTCAGGGATGGCCCAGATGTGCTCCAGCAGAGGCTCCCAGTTGCTTGCAAGGCAATCAGCTTGTTTTGGCTCAGAATTCCCTTTTCCCCTCCATCTGGGGTGCTTTTGATCTTCTGGCCCCCTCTGTGACTGCAATCCCAGGAGTTTATGGGATCACAAAGAACGTGTGAGTCCAGCTGGGAGCGACAGAGTGAGGAGCCACTTTAAAAATCTGATTGCAGGCAGCAGAGAGAGTGAGTGTGGTCACAAAATGAGAATACAGAACTAGGATGTGCAGAGGATTTTCCATAAAATTCATCTTAAAACAAGCAACAGATCTCCTGTACTATGAGAACAAATTTTACCTCTTCATGGCACTAAATCTACGTTATCCTAAATATCTCATTTTTGTCACTTCACCTCTTCTTCCCCCACAAAGAAAGATCTGGAATACACTTATGAGGTTGTTTTGGATAATTATAAACAATCAAGGGTTTTAATTCAAACAGAAAATGTTCAAACACTGCAGGGCCCTCAGGGCTGCCCCTCTCATGCTGGGATTCCCAGGTGATTCCAGGCTCCATCAGCATTCAGCAGGGACACATCCCAGAGCACAGAACTGCCACTCCAGCTCAGGCTGGTGCCAGAGGAGCAGGCTCCAGCAGCTCTTGGAGAATAGAATATGCCATGAGTGGCACCTTCACAGGTGCCCAAAAAACCCAAAAAATTAAAAAAAAAAATAAATACATACACACACACACACACATAGTATTATTATTTTTTTTTTTAACCAGATCCATACTTTTTAAAACATTTAAATTAACATTACACTTCTGGAATCACAGAATCCCAGCATGGTTTGGGCTGGAAGGGACCTCAAATCCCATCCAGCTCCACCCCTGCCATGGCAGGGACACCTCCCACTGTCCCAGGTGCTCCCAGCCCTGTCCAGCCTGGCCTTGGGCACTGCCAGGGATGCTGGAAGCTGCATCCCAACCTCATCTCCACCTGGAATCACCTCATTCTCAGCCTGTTTCCACACCAAATCTTCCTCTCCCTTTCTGTGGCTCAGTGGAACACTCTTGCAAAATGCCAGCGCTGCATTCAACTGTTGTGTAATGCAGAGACTTCAAAAAAACCCAAACCCCGACCCAAACAACCCCACAAAGGACATGTAACACAAAGTACAGCTTTCCCAGGAGCAGGATTCCACCCAAACATCCTCACTGGGAGCTCAGAAAAGTCAGTTCTGTATTTTCAGACCCCCTCTCCCGTGTTAACCTTTCAAGTGCTACTACTTTAGCACAAAATTTATTTAAGAGTTGTTATGTTCCTCTGATATTTCTCTTCTGGTGTGATAAATAACAGCATCATTCTTCTGCTGAAGGACTTCTTTGTCCTCAGAACAGTATATAAAATTTTTATATTGTAACTAAAACCTGAGGTTCTGATTTCCTCCACAGCAGGGATGGCTGGTTTTCCCTGTTCCATGTTTTATGACAGGTAGCAGAAGATATTTTCTAAGGAGCTAAATCTGAATTAGAGACATTCTTCTTTGCCCCTCTGCAGAACACTGAAAATAGTTCAGCTGCATTGTGAAGATTTTCCTTCACCTTTAAAGTCAGGAGCTGTTTCTTCCACGGATAAAAGTTTGTTTTCAGCAACACCTGGCACAGGCAACCTTGATAAATTATTCCAGACACACACAGTTATAATGGAGAGAATAAACTTGTTTACAGTGGTGATTTTTACAAATCAGAGCTCCACCAGTGCACTCTTTAAGATAAAGCAAGCTTTAAGAATCTTCCTGCTCACATATCAGACACCTAAATGAATAAGCTCCTTTAAACAGGCAATTTCTTCCTTCCCCAAGACAAATTATCAACGTTATAACTTAGGTTATTAAACAAATTAAGCTGTACTGCCATTATGATGCTGCTCAGATGAATTAGTCATATTTGGCATGAACAATTTAATCCTCCAGTGGGTTTAGCATCTTAACTGAATCTTTTTTATTTTAAAGGTTATTTCTTGGTGGCAGAGGGGGGATTGCTATGGGAAAGAGGGCTGGCATTTGTTTTTCATGTGCTGCTCAGCATGCACTGCAGTGAAGCTCCACTTCCAGCTGAAAAACCTAAACAGCAAATTAAAATATTTAAACAAATACCACCTAATTATTTTAATAAAGAAATGCTCTATAATCAGTACAAAACCATGCTTTATAATCCTTGTTTTGAAAGCCAAGGAGCTGTTTTCCAGTTCAAAAGGTTCCTAAAGGACTAAATGAAGCTGTCCTGGTGTGATGCACTCATTTCCTACTGCTCTGATACCCAAACATTGTTCAGAGTGATGGTGGAGAGGAAGGAACTGCTCATGGAAACTTTGGTGTCCCTTTGTGCAGCCCCAGTAAAACCCCAACAACAACAGAAGTTCCATAACATTAACCAGCATTACTGAGGGGCTAAAAAACACCCAGCCTTTCACAATCCTATCTCAGGTTTGCATCTGCACGCTTCATTTTCTGGGATGAAGAGCACTCAGGACTTCAGAAAACATCTGCAATTACCAGAATGAGGGACAGGAGAGCATGAAGGCCTTGTCAAAATTCCCTGGGTGTGTCCAGCCTGTCAGCCTCCCTCAGAGGTGAAGGATTCTCCAGCACAGCAGGGATTGCTCCCAAAGCACTCCCTCAGTGCCAGGGAGCCAGGTGAGCACCCCATCCAGCGTGAAGAACCTCATTTGTTTCTGTCTGAGCTTTAATTAGTGATTTCCCTGCTCCTTCTCTCATTAATTGTGCAAAAAGCTGCCCCTGCCATCAGCTGCAGAGCGTCAGGTCTCAGCCTGCACCCTGGGATGGCCCTGCACAATTCACAGCCAGGAGTCTCCAAAATAAAATAAATAAAGTAAAAATGGGAGCAGAGGTGCTCAGGGTCTTTCTGTGAGCCAGGACAGAAAGCTGCTGTGGTCATGAATAAACAGCACTGGATTTTGTTCTCATATAAAGCAAGGCCTGCTTCTGGGCTGTACAAAGCGCTGCTTCCAGGGAATTCCAAAATCCACAGGCTTTTTGGAAGAGAAGACCGAGGTGTTCCTTGAAAAATTAAAGTTCTCCAGCAAGCCCCAAAAGGAAGAGCCCATGAACAGCTAAAACATTTGTGCACAAGCTGAAAAACTCCTCTCCCAGCTGGGAACAAGCTGCAACTCGCATGGGGCCCTGCACACCCTGGCAAAGTCCTTAATTGCTGGGAGCAGACAAAGTCTGGTTAGTCATGTCTGCTCAGGGGGAAGGATGTTACACCACATCTGCACTGCCTCTCTCCACACAGCTCAAACTGCTCCCCAAAGTTGTTTTTCCACCCCTTTTTTCCCCCCTGAGCTGTGTCACACAGCTGTGAGCAGGAGAAGGAACAACCCCCAGCACTGGCAGGGATGGTGTGGAGGGATTCTGAGTTTAGGAATGGCTTGGAGAGATCTCCAGACTGAGCTGCAGTGCCACTGAGGACAGCAGTGACAACCACAGATCACACTGGGATGAGAATTCAAACTGCTGCCTTCATTCCTAAAGGATGGAGCAGGTGGACTCTAAAATACACAGAATATTCTAAAATATTACAGCAAGATTTCTAATCTGGAATTATGGATTAGAATCCCTTATTAATAATGGTTTCCAAACCAGCCAAAAGCTGGGTTAATGTCCCACAACCAGCACAATATTAAACCAAATAATATATCACATATAAACCTATAAATAAATCTATAAATCTATAAATCACAAACCTTACTGGTTTGGATCTCTCTGTCTCATTAGGAGCATGGTATGGCCCAAATGGTATGTAAAATGGTATATAAATGTAATATAAAAATGGTATGCCCAAATATAAAAACATACCCATACCATGGGTATGTTTTTATATTTATATTTTATATTTATATGGAAATATCCACTCTCCCCTTCAGCTTGATTTTGCATTCTGGAGAATTTTAAGCTTTGCCCTTGATACAGACACAAATAATTTATTTTACCAAATGTTCAATTAATATATAAAAATACATTTAATAAATAGTTTAAATTTACTTTAAATTTAATTTTGTTCCCTTCTGAACAAAAAACTATGTCTAGGCTTCATGTCTCATTAAAGAACTGAGGAGGATTTATTTTTCACCAGCAAAAAACCCCACAAGATCACATTCAATGAAAGAAATTATTTATCTCCATCAATGTCTCCAAGTTCTAATCTGGGGCACTGATAACATCAGTGCCATTAATTTAGAGACAATTGCTGTTTGCTTTATTTAGAGCAGCCAATCAAAAAGGGATTTATCTCCAGACTAGAACTTTTCCCACACCAAGGAGAAATGAAATTCAGATGGAGCCCAAGTACAAAGCTGGGCAGGCACATCCCATTATTTCATTGGGGGGAATTTGGGTTTTAAATTCTGGCACCGCTGCTGACGAGAAGAAAGAACTCAAACCCCAACAAATCATTCGAAAGGCAGAACAAGTAACAAGTTATTATAATTATAAAAGTTCATGCAAAGATGAAAAGTGCCATAAAAACTTGAGGAAGATTATGCAGTGAGTCAAGGGTTGCTGAAAGACAATGAGGAATGGGATAAATCTTGCATTTCTTCATGTTTGTAACTGGACTCAAAAGACGTCAGACCAACAGGATAATGAGATGCAATTGTGTTCCTTGACTTATTCACTATGGCACAATTAAATTAATAACGGGAATTGTTGTTACTCTGAGAAAATGGAGGTGTCACTTTGATTTACAATCCATAAAAAAAAGGGAAATTAGAAGCATCTCCACAAAGGGCAGCACCTAAACTGATGAAATCATGCAGCAGTGAGACTGAAGGATAAAGGTGTTTAGGTTGTCTGATTACTGGTGACAGCCCTCTGAAAAATGAGTTAAAGGAGATTTATTAGAAGTGTTTCACAGAAACAGAGATGAGGATTGTATTGACTGGGCTCTAAAAGCACTGCAGAGTGGAAACATGCTGCAGGAGAAGGAAGGTGTCAGAACACCGACAGCACTGGGGAAGAGAGCTCAAAAGGAGATGGAAATGAAGTAAAATCATTTTTAAGACAAGCTGAGGGTCTGGTCACGAGATGCACGGATCAAAACACGGAAATGCTGATGGTGACTGACAACATGAAGGACAAAGAGGTGCTGGGATGAAAAAATCCTCTGTGCAAAACATGGGTTAAACACTGGAGATAAAAAAGTATCTGTGCCACACAAAGATCCTCCTGGATCAGGAAAGTCACCTTCAGTACTGGTGGCACATTTAATTAAAAATTAACTTTTCCTCTGGAAGGGTCAAAACAATGATCAGGACCAGCATCCTTGAGAAATACTGTGATACACGGGAATATTATGATTACTGAAGTTTAAGAGCAAGATTAAACAAAATAAGTGAATCTCAAATATTGTGGTATGTGGGAATATTATGATTTTTGAAGTTTAGGAACTGGATTGAGCAAAATAAGTGAGTTTTAAATGTTGTGGTATATGGGAATATTATGATTACTGAAGTTTAAGAGCCAGATTAAACAACTGAATCTGAAAAGTTGTGATATATGGGAATATTATGATTATTGAAATTTAAGAACCAAACAAAATAAGTAAATCTTAAATATGGTGATCTGTGGGAACATTATGATTCTTTAAGAATCGGATTAAACAAAAAGAAATGAATCTAAAATATTGGGCTATATGGGAGTATTATGACTTTTGAAGTTGAAGAAGCAGACTAAAGGAGCTGGGTTAATTCTGACAGCTCTAACAGAGCAGATCACAATTGTTGTGTTTGAGGGCTGGTGGCCACCAGCTCGTCCCCACCCCAGTGGAGCTCAGCTGACCGAGCAGGGCAGATTTTTGATCACTTACGACCGCAATGAAAAACTGCTCCAGACTCCTCTTCCCAAAGGGCTGCACAGTGGGAATTCCAGCCTCCTGCTAAACCTCGTCCTTCCAAATTGCTCTGTCTGTTTTGGCCCTAGGCTGCTTATTAGAAATGATAAAAGTGCTTCTTTCAAACTCAAAGCAAGACAGCTCCGGTGCCAGTGTCAACACGACAGAGCGCTCGTGGCTACGAGGGGAGCGAGGAGAAGAGGGGCAGGAGAGAGAGAGAGGCAAGTAGGAACACAATTCTTCTCCCTGGCTGAAGCCCAGGCTTATCCCACCGTATTTTTAACCTTCTCCAAGTTGACTAGACTGGAATAGTTGCTGTGGCAGCAGTTGCAAATCAAACTCGTCGCAATGATTGTTACAACATAAAAATGAAGAAACGTCCCTGGAAAGGGCTCTGTGCCTTTGACATGTGTGCAGTGCTGGTTTAATCAGGGCTTGCCTCCTTCAGAGACACTGAAAAGAAACAACCAATGAGGAAATAAAGAGGATTTCTTGAAAGGAAGCCAAAATGCAATGTTTTATGCTGAACTACACATATAAGGTAAGGAGGGGGTTTTTTTCCCCCCCTCAATGAGTGAACAAAAGTTCAGTTTCAGGAGGAGAATACCTTTTTGACAGCACATAAATTAAAATTTGGGACAGACAGACACACAACCCCAACAGACTGTTGTGGCTTGTCACAGTACTCAAGAATCACAGATTATTCTGAGTTGGAAGGGACCCACAGGAATGGCCAAATTACTGCAAGTAAGACTTTTCAAATACAATAATTAAAATAATGACCAAGATCACAGAATCATAAAATGGCCTGGGTTGGATGCACACAAGTGCTCACCAAGAGGCAGAATAGAAAGTCTGAACACTCACTTATTTAATACTGAAGGATTATATGAAGAAATATTTATAATTGCTGACATTATCAGGTCCACAGAGAACGTGCTTGAGGAATTTGCAAAATTCAAAGGGAGTTCACAACACTGCAATGCAATTTGAATTTTTAAATGTTTTGACTTGTGCTGTTATTAATTTTTATGAGCAGAAAACGCTCTAACAAACACAGTCAAAACATCCTGCAGACAAATGCAGGTAAGATTCAATTTAAAATAATACACTTTTTATTTACATGATGTGCATATCCCTGTGGAACATGGCAGAATTTCCACAGAGCACAAAGTCCAAAACAAGACTGTGAATGCAAAGCCAGTTAAATTACCTGGGTTATCCCCCTTAGGATTCTCCATGGCATGTGGGATCCTTACCTTGGATTTTTGTTTATGTACAGAAAGCTTCCACAGGTTTTATTTATAAACTCCTGCTTGGAATTTTCAATTATTTTATTCCCCAGTGCTTCTCCTTTTAAGGCCATCTGTTTCTCCCCATATTTTGCCCCAAGGCACATCAGCTGTCTCCACAGCTGGATGAAATTCCCATCTCAGGCTCAAAGGAAAACTTTATATTTTTTGTTTATTTGTTGAACTATAAAGAAGCCACCCATCAAAAGAAGAAACCTTTACCTATGAGTTGAGTCTTGGGGTACTGCACACATCCTCCCCACAAATATCTGTATATTCTTTTATCACTTTGAAATACAAGAAAAAAAGCAGGTTACTGAGTATGGGAGACCTAACTATTGTTCATAATGTAAAAACTGCTTCTAAATGTTTTATAATAGAGTTAATTAGTGGAAAATTTTATCTTCAATCCATGATTCTTAAATAGATCATTTCTTCCATGTATTAACTGAGTAGTGCACAGCAATGTGCAGAAGGAAAAACAATGATCTCAATCAGTGCAACTTTAAAATAACCTGGTGCCTGGCTTGGCATAATGTAAGAAAATGATGTTTAAATTAGAAAATTATAAATGGGCATGGCTGCCATCATTGACTCACAAGAGAAAGTGAGACACAGGACAGGAGAGGAGATGTGGAGAATTTGGAAAGAGGAAGTTAACAAAGAGCTCTGTTTGGGCTTTTTATCTAAAATTTTCCAGAAAATGTTTTACAGCCAAGAGTCTCAAGATGAATGAGAAGCTGCTTGGAACAGGAGAAGCATCCAGCTGTCAACAGCAAAACAGTTTCCAGCAAACCATCCACCAATCCCCACCAAACCAGCCCAAATCCACCAATCCCCACCAAACCAGCCCAAATCCACCAGTCCCCACCAAACCAGCCCAAATCCACCAATCCCCAGCAAACCTTTGAGCTCACACTCCTCATTTTGGCCTGGCCCCTCAATCCCCTCCAGTCCCCTGCTGAATTCGAGCCTCCAAACCCTCCCTGGAGGGAAATGGAGTGGGAGAGTGACCTGGGAGGAATAAAACCCAAACAGAATCCACCACCAGTCCTAAAAGGCAAAAAGGGACTGGGGATGGATGAGGATGGAAATGAGTGAGCTCCAGGCACCCCAAATTTTGCAGCTTTTCTTTGACACATCAAGATTCTACATCAAGAGGTGGCTTTGCTTTTCCAGCTACTCAGTGCCCCTAACATGAGGTATTTCCTTCCCTAACTCAAGGTATTTCCTTCCCTAATTCAAGGTATTTCCTTATCTGCCAGCCTTGCTGTGTTTGTTCCTTGCCTTCCACTTCTGGAGGACATTCACTGCTCCATGTCACCAACTCCAGCTGGAGAATCAGATTAAAAAAGATTGAAGCAAGGAATAATTTGGACAATTGGATCACTGAAGGAATTTTCTTGCTCAGTGCAAGCTGTTACATCCTGAGTGCTTACCAACACATCTAAAGAGAGAGAAAACATCTTTAGAGGCAGGCTCAGCCCAGGCTCCACGTGCCTCCAGTGCCTGGAACCCTGAGGAATCACTCACCTCCCTGCAGGTCCTGATTCCTGCCCATCACACCAACCCTCCCACGTGGCCCTCCTGTTGAGGAGATAAAAATCCCACTGTGTCTTTTGGGGACTCAGATCTTCATTCTGCCCCCTTTGAAGTCGACCGGAATTTTGGCATTTATCTCCATGATGAAGGATGAGATCCCAAAGTGTTTGTTCAGCAGTTCTGGAAGGATGCCAGCCTTAATAAAAATCAATCAAAATGCATTTTAAAGACTTGGCCAATCCAAATATTTATTTGCAGACTCCCAGACTCATCCCAGTATCTGGCATTTCTTTCCCAGCTGAAATGCAGAGCGATGCTGCTTGGCAGAGGCACTGACATGTTCCCCACCTTTGGTGAGCCAACATTCCTGTTCCTGCAAGCATTCAAACCAGCAGCTTGTAAAGACTCAGCAGGACTCAAACACTGTTCACTTTCTCATCCTCACTAATGGAATAATGTCTTTGATAAATCTGGCCCAGCAAGATCTTAATCCTACTGTTGGAAGGAGTTCATGAACTTAGCAAGGTTTTCCCCTTGAGAAAGAATCCTCCTCGAGATAAGCTGTGATATTTATTTTTCCAAAAATTAATTCTATTGCTCCAATGAAAAATAAGAAGGCAAAAAACCTAAATGCTGAGGGTGTTATTACCAATATTTTCTAAAAGTAGTGAGTACTAATTAGAGTGGAAAATAAGAGTTTTTTCCGTGGTGCTGGTTACCACCGTGTCCTTATATTTTCAGGACACCACAAACTAGAACAGTTTGCTGTTTTCCAGGTTTTTTTAGAATCACAGATAGAATTAGAAGCTGAGCTGTGAGGATAGCTGAAGGCTTCCAGGGGAAAGAGAAAAGAGCAGCAGCAACCATTTGCCACATCTGCCCAACCTGATGCATTTGCAGAGTGCACAGGTGAAAAAATCAAATTAAAGCAAACCCTCGGCACAACCACCCCAGAGTTCTGAGAGGTCTTGCATGAGCACAGTTTTAAAAGACTGACCTCCACCATTCCTTGTAATCTTGCTTTTTTTCTTGCTGGATTATTTACATACATGAATTCTCCAGAATTTCAATTCCTACAGTCTTTTGAAAACTCTTATGGTTTCTATAAATATCATTTCCTCATCCCATTGTCTCCATTAAAGGCACAAAGTCCACCACATATTCTCCATCTTCACACTTAATCCATCTTAAAATCTCCTTTCATTATGTCAAGAATTTCTAGAGTTTTGCTTAGAATTCTAGGAAAAAAAAATGAAATTAGGGACACCTGGAGATCATTTATTGACTGGGAAACTCATCCCATTTAAACCTTCTCCCCTGGGATAATGTCACTGTCTTCACCTTTTTGCTTCCCCACCTTTAGTAGAGTTTTCTGCTTAGAAAGAGAAATGTTGTGTTCCAAGTGCAGTGCCATAATTACAGGAATAATTATTAATAATTATTAACTATTTAAATTAGATACAAGTGTGAAAGCATGGAATGAAATGAGTTTTAAACCCAAACCCACTCCTCAGGATCCTATGAAGTTCCCTCAGAATGAAGACCCCTCTGCTTGCACTGGAAATTTAAAATCAAAATCTCAACACTCACCACACACTCCTGCAAACAAAACTCAAAACTTTTGCTTTGTAAAATCATAAATATTTATATATAAAATTCACAACAGCAGAATGATTTTTGTTCAGCCTCACACAAATGAAGCCTGTCCTGTAAATTGCCCCTTTTCTTTAAGTTTAACCTCCATCAGGTTTCAACAGCAATTCAAGGATGTGACTTCCCTCTGCACAATATCCTAACAAACCCTACAGTAAAGGAAACAATGGACAGGTGTAACCTCAATGAGGAAAAAATCAGTCAAAACAAACAGTTTAGAGGTTGTTTCATTTAGTTAAGGCTAACAAGTCCAAACAAGCTAAAGACACCTCTCAATTTAGGATTATTTTCCTCCTGGCAAAAAAGGAAAAAGAGTATTTTTACAGTCAAATGACATTCAATTTTTTTTTCTCTAAATATTAAAATACCCCCCACATTTAATTAGGAAAATCTCCCAAAAGACAACAATAAAGAACAACTCCCTAATTTCTATATATATTTGTCTATTTAAGAGAACTAAAACAAAGACAGTATAAATACTTCCAAAATCCAGCACCAACTGAGCCTTTTCAGAGAAACTTCTCCCTGTTAATTTTCAAGCCACCACATACAACAGAAGCTTGAGTTTCCATCTGCAAATATATTCTAATACACTCAATTTTGTTCAGCACCTTCCACGAGCCAGAACCAGAGATGATCTCTAGGAAATAAAACCAAGAATACAAAGAATTCCATCTCTAGCCCACATTTCCCAGGTGCCACAGTTCCGATTCACAGGTAGCTGGCAAATTAACTAAAAAGCCAAAATGGAGAAGAATAAGCCTTGATCAGGTCCTGGCAGCTTGGAATTGCACCAGGACCATCCAAGCACGCTGGGGATGAGCAAGGGAGGAGGAGGAGGGAAGGATTTACTCCACATTTGCTCCTCAGGAAACACCAGGCAGCTGCATCCCCAGAAGTTTGCAAGCCTTGCCCCGAGTTTATTCTGCAGTTTGTGTCCTTGCTGCGTTGATTTGGTCAAATTGCTCTCCTGAGACTCTCCCTGGAAATAAGAGAGGGCTAATGCTGTGTGCAGGGGTGGGAAAGGATCAGCCAGACCCCTCCTCTTCTGCTCTCCCCCAGATATTTGCTGAATAACAACATCAGCGCCCCAAATGCTGAATCCCCACACAGAGACAAGCTCCAGCTTTCAGCTTGGGGTTATTTCCCTCACACTTCTCCATCCACAATGCTCTGTTTAAGCTGGGATATGAGGTTCCACACACATGAAACTCCAGCAGTTTGGCTGGAGAATGAACAACAAAACCTCCCTTGGAGTTCCAGCAGCAGGAACGTCACTGCAGGCTAAGTGAATACAAGAGGCACTGTCCAAATCTGCACTTACTGTTATTTTTATCCCACAAAACCCCCCAAATATCTGAGGATGAATATTTTAATGCATTAGAATTTGAATGCATTTGACTGTTGGAGAAAAATAGATTTCAGGAACTGCCAACAGAGGTTTTATACTTTGATTTTTCAAATCCTTTCCACAGCAACCAAGCACAACCAAGATAAATACCAGGGTGAATTTGTCACCTACACCTTCACTGCTGAAGTGTCTTCTTTTCTCTCCTAGGCAGCAAACTGTGCCAGATTTCCCTAAAGAAAAACACTTCTCAGTGAACTGAAGGAGAAGCTGGAATATTGGGGTCCCAGCTGCTCTAAGTACCATTTATTTTGTATTTCCTCCTCCCAGGAGATGGGAAAGTGAGGATGGTGTGAAACCACTGGAGACATGAGAGCTGAGCTGAGGTGTGAGACAATGGCACATTTTGAGATACCTGCACCCTTGCAAAGCTTGAATTTCTCTGGTTTTCCCTAGAGAAGTTCTGGAGGACAGCTGGGAAAAGTCTGCTACACAAGCAAGAGCTCTCTCAAGGCTTCATTAATTTCTGTCAAAATTCCATCATGTTAATTAGGAACTAATTTATAACCTGAAGATATTGACTGGAATTGAGTAACTTCAAGGAGTTCAAGATGCCTGCATGTGAAAATTCTGCTAGATATTGAGAAATACCCCAGAGGCCTCACTTCTCAAATTAATCCTTCAAAAAGACACAACTGTACTGCAAGCATCACATAAAGACTTCAGATGTTATCTCCTCTAATTCCCTTCCACACAGAACAAATCAAACAGAGCTGGATGTTGTAAAGTTATCTGGAAATATGTAAATCGTTGGGAATTATTCAAATCACAGCCTCTGCAATGGGACACTGGCTGCAAAGTTACTGCACTTATGACATTAAAGGGAAATATCATGAAGAACCTTGGAATTCCCTTTTTTCAGCATTTGATTGTTGCTGCAGATACCCACATTAAATACAAACAACAGGATCTGCCTGCACTTTGGAAAGAACTGCAGGAATAAATTAACTTTTAGAGTTACAATCATAAAAGGACCTTGCCTTAAAGCCTGACTTTATTATCAATAACCACAACAGAAAATCTTGAATGAGCATTTTTGAGAGCCACAGCCCTCAGCAACTCTTTGATTCTGATTTTTGAAATAAAACCCTTTCATAAAAGGGCTCGTGGTACCAGTTTTGTGCAAAGACACTCCAAAATCACAAAATATTTGCTTAGGAGTGCCCTTAACATATTTGATTAGCACCAGGTTCCTATAAAAACATTCTTGTTATTTGCTACAATTATAGATTGCCATATATATTTCAGAGCTAAAAGGAACCCAAATATCACTTAATTCACTGTGAATTTTTGTTGTGTTGTTGGCAGCCTGTAACTGCCCATGGCAAATCAAGTGCAGCTGCATTTCCAACCAAGCACAGAAAACACAGCAATGCTGAAATAGATAGGACTGGAAAAATACCTCTCTTTTGCTGGATTGTAGAAATAAATGGTAAAAGAATGCATCCCCCAACTCACAATATGCAATTTCAATGTCATTACTTTTCTGTTTGGAACTAGAACTATCACACAGCAAATAAAGGTCAGCATTTGCCTTTATTCTGACTTTTATTTCCCCTAATTTTAAACTAGGTTTTGCTTGCTTTCTAGTTTTTCCCCTTCTTCCCTGAAATTACCATGTTAAATTATCATTACTGGTAGGAGTAGGTATTTGAATCAATTTAATTAATCTGAGTTACTCTGTGAAAGCAGACAAGTAGAGATGTGATTAAAACATCTTAAATGTATTTTTAGTTGTCATAATGTAAATCCAACCCTTAAGTGAATGGCCCACACAGGGATCAAACCCAGAAATTTGGTGTTTTTAGCACCATGCTCTGATAAATGGAGCCAGTTAAAAATAAATCACTTCAGAATATCTCTGGGGGTCAGATAAATGCTCTGGAGGACACTCCTGATTGGATTCAGTTTGTATTCAATACAGCAGGAAATGAGTTTTATTAGCAGAAATTGTTGCCTTTCAACTCTCTTTTCTGCTCACCCTCAGCAGCTCCCAGGAGATGCTAGCAGGTATAATAACCTATATTTTACATATCTTTATTTTATATACATATAAATATATATATAGGTGTATTTCCTGAGCCAGGCATAGCTCAGGATCATTTTCCTCACAATTCTCAGGGAGCCACAGGAACAATTTTCCTTCCTTGACCATGGGTTCTCTGTGGGCTGTGCACAAGTGCCATTCCCCTGGACAAATGTGGAGTTACAGCACCCTGGAAACCTGGAATAAAAACCTTCCTGCTCCCTTCCAGAAGAGAGGACTGATAAACATCTGGGCTCTGGAAATCACTTTGGGATGTTTGCATTTTGCAGCAGCAAACTGCTCTCACACTGTGCCACATCATCACATGATCCTGCACTTTTCCAAGAAAAACCCAAGTCAAGGGAAAAGGCTTCATTACCATCCACTCTTTTTTCTTAAAAGTTACATAATTACCGTGCAATCTCTTAAAAGATCTTATTTATTTTAGCTTTAATTACTCACTTCAATGAAAGGATTATTTCATCAAATATATCTTTTCACTTAAATAAAAAGCACAGCTCTCCTTCTCTCCGCTGTATATATTTTGTTTACCACTTGCCAAGATGTTATTTCACATATGTGAAAAGAAAACTGGACTGAATACATGTGAAATAAACTCTTGGCAAAGGCACTGCAAGGGCTTGCCATTGAGAAGATTAGATTCTCAAGAAAAGCATTCTGACTTCTCCAAAATCAACAAAGGTATTAAAACAAAAAACAACAAACAAAACAAACCCTCACAGAAAGGAAAAGAAAGGATTTTTCAGGTAACTCTGAATTTGTTTTTAAGGTTTTTCTCAGAAGAGCTGAACATCTCATTTGTGTGTCCCCCAAGAACTTTCCCATGCTGAGGAAAGGCAGAATTATAGAAGTCCTGGTTTTATTCCACTCTGTGTTCCTCACTTGTTTAACAAGACTGAAAACTCCTGATTAAACCATCAACAACTCTGATTAGAACTGGTTTTATTGATTAGAATTGTTGTTAGAATTCTCATTAGAATTGTGGGAGAGATCACTTAAATTCTGTGGCTCCCCTTGATTTCTGCTCATCTTGCTTAGCCCACAACCCACATTACCATCTATTTTAATCCATTAGAAAGGATTTAATTACTGATTTGAGAGCTCCATTTTGAGAGATGTGAAAAAGCAAATTTCTGCCCTCCTTTAGGCACAATTCTTGCAAATCAACACTAAATACAAGACAGGAATTTGCTACACGTTTGCATCTCTCCAGTTCTCAGCTGGGGCAGAAAACTCTTTTCAGCCAAACAGATGCTTGTAAAATTGAAAATGAAATTATTTCATTTATCAGCTTCATCTCACCAAATGTGCACAAATTCAGCTCCCAGGAAAGTTTTCCAGGTGTAGATTTACTAGAAGGTATCTCAAAGATGGAATTTTAGGAGACACAAGTTCAGGAAAAAAAAAACATTACAAAGCTGCTACATAACTTCAATGTTATAAAGAAATATTTTTTAATACTTATTAAATTATCATGTATCTACTTTAGGCTATCCATAAAATACTGCTAAAATCAGATTAAATTACACCATCAGCTATGCCACATTTGTCCATAACAGTTCAACTGTGCAGCTGGGACTTCCCAGCAGCCAAAAATATAAAAGTAAGTAGCACAAACACCCATGAAAAACTCCCTTTTAAAATAATTTTAAAGCTAGCCATTTTCTCACAATTTTTCAAAACTTTACAGGTGAAAAAAGCAGTGAGATTGAGCTCCCTGATAAAAAAAAAACCCACAAGAACAGAAACAAAACTCGGGAAGGATTCGAGGATCCCCGATCGCTCCTTTTCTGCAAGAAATTCACATTTCTTCCTAACCTCAAAGAGAAATCAAAGATCCGAGGAGATTTCTGACAAATCAAACTGCCTTAATTTATCTTAAACAACAGATTTTGGTTCAAACCCAGTTATTTTGGAAAAGAAATCACACTTCCACAACACAGCACAGAACATTGGTGGCTTAGAGCCCTTCCGTGCCTTATTGGCAGGAATTGTTGCCTTTCAAGTCTGTTTTCTCCTCACCCTCAGCAGCTCTCAGGAGATGCTAGCAGGTATAAACATGCTTTCTTTTAATTACAGAACTGGATTACTGCTGTAACTGATTCCCAGCTCCAGCAAATTATAATCAAGTGCCCATTGTGCATAACAATCATTTAATGGCTGACAAACCATAATAAAGCAAGCTTTAATGAAGAAAGCTGGAAAGCTGCCCGAATTTTATGGCAGCACACTCCAAGAGAAAGAGTTACAATCTGTATTTAAGATTAAGAGAGCCTTTTAATCCAGATGGCCAGAATTAAAACGAGGCAGTGCAGGGAAATTTTGATCAAAAAGCTAGTGCAACATGAAAGTCCCAAAATTCCCCCAGTAAACCACGGCTAATTATTTCAAACAGAGGCTGCACGTTCGTTTTGTATTGGGAAGAACTCTGAGGGAAACACAATGTGAATATGTTCCTGTGATAATTCACTTCACCCATTAGCTTTCCTATCATAAAAGAAAGCAGCAAGAAATCTCTCTGCAGGCAGAACAGTTAAATAATAAAATTTTCAAGGAATTTACAAAATAAATGACCAATTATTTCAGATTTGCAGCTTTAAGATACAGCTGACTAAAACTGAATCCATCTAATTATTCTTAAAAAGTACACAAATACCAATTTTTAGCAGAGCAATAAAGCAGTGAGAGGCTCAGCTTTTCAGTGATTCTCTTTCTGCTGCTGGGGGTTTTGTAGAAACCCCAGCGTGGAGAGGTACACAAAGACATTGACTGCTCAGCTCCTCTACAATAAAAATATTTGTCTTTTGCAAAGAGTTTATGTGTTGATGAAATAAAACCTCAGTCAAATTCATCAATTAAACAGAAATCATAGAGTCCTGCCAAGTCTGAACTTGCACAAAGCCAGCTTCATTTCACCTTCTAAAAACACCCAAGAGGAGCCCATTTGGGACAGCTCCTTCTTCTCACTCTGATCTTTACATCCATTTCTTTCATCTCCTGGCTGAGGCCAAGCCGGTGCTGAACTGTGACATAAATCACTTTGGCACAGCCAGAAATACTGATTCTGACAGAAAAATAAGGAATTCTTTTGAGAGTGGGCAAATCCCAGGGAATAATGCTGCTCCACAGCATCCTGCTCCCTCCCAGCAGGAAAACAGGAGTGATCTGGTTTCTGACACAGAGACTTTCTGCTCTTCCAGAGCTGGAAGGAGATCACGGCATCTTTGATTTGTATTTTGTTCTGTTTCATGATTTTCTGACAGCAGTAACCTTTGAAAGTCTGCCAGGCTCCCTCGAATGAGGAAGGGCTGACAAAATCTGATCACTGATGTCACTGCTGTCCATATTTATGTTTTATGTTATTTATGTGCACACACAGAAGGAATTTAGATCTCTCTGCTCCCAAACACACACCAAGGGCTGCTGCAAGCACAAAAGCTGCCAGTTAATCTGTTTTTTTTCTGTAAAAAGGGGCAACATTTCTACCTCAGGGATTAAAGGAGTTGAGGGAAAATTTACTGAGAGTGTGACACATGCAGAGGTTTGACAAAAAGGATATCAAGACCCAAATATCTGAAACCTCAGGCTCATCCTGGCTGCACAACATCTTTCATTTTCCCTCTGAACTCTCTCAGGGTGAATAAAATATTATTGAATGACTCAAAATCAGAAAAGAATTCCGCAGTGAGCGTGAGCTGGATCACAAGCTGTGCTGCTGGTGGTAGCAGCATCTCCTGGATTATTTGAGGATTATTTTACTGCAGATTGAGCAGTAAAAAGCAAATCCTGTCCAAAAGCAAGAGTGATGGAACTGCTGCTCCCTCTGGGACAAGGAGCAATCCAGGATTGTTCAGTCCCCCTTATCCCAATTTTTCAAACGAGCCTCTTGTGCAATGTCAGGGTTTGTGCTGCTGTGGACAGAACAGGGCACTGCATTCCTGTGCCAGGAAAATCAGAATTGTCACTCACAAGGGTTTACACACAGGAAAAGCCAAATCCAGTGGAGCTGTGATTATTCTCAACCATTCAGCACAAACAGCCCTGAAAGGAGGAAAATCGAAGAAAAGAAAAATCACACGTGAAATTTCTTAATGAGAGACACGGGAGGAAAATCTAATTGAGGAAAAGAGATCAAAATTGCCAAAAGAAGATGCAAAAAGAAGCTGAGAGTGCCTGGCCTGAACTATTCCAGCTCCTCTTCCAGAAGAGACTCATGGAAATGAGTGAAGTATCAGAGTCAGGCCTGGGTCTGCACTTGGGAATTGGCTCCTGCTCCAAAGCTCTGCTCTCTGCTGTACAAGGGAATTCTTAGGATAACTAAGTTAAAAATTACAACATACCATACTGAAATAAACACTGGAGAACAAATAATTATAAAACAGCCATTAAAATGCCCCCCCCAAATCAACACAATTGTTTATTTGTGGAATGCCTGCAATTGTTTTTTTAAGGGAGTCATAAAAATTCCTCGCTCGCCAGGAGTCCATTCATGAGGGCAATGAATTTCCAGAAAATCCAATTTTTTACACAGCTCAAGAGAAATATATTTGGATATAAACTTTAAAAAAAAAATAGTGCTTTTAAACTAATAGCTTTATTCCTTAGAATGAACAAAGACTTGCCTGCAATGTAAACAATGAAAATAAAATTAAAAAAAGGAAGACCACAAGTCTTGTAACCTAAACACAATAGCCATTGTCTGGACTTCCCTATTTCCATGAAGAACATCTGATTTTCATTTTGGATTAGAACATTCTGCTAAAATTACTAATATACTGGGATAAAACTTAATTTAAAATTTCCAGATGAACAACTTCAGCTACGATCTGATGGCTGCTCCCTAAGTGAGAATTCCTGTTTTAACTGCGGAAAAACGATTAAAATCCAGCACTGAATCCTTGTTGCAATAAGTTTTGATGATCTCAGAGAGAACAGTAGAAAAAACCACCACATAAAACTCAGATCCACTGGCAGCTTTTGTCACTGCCTAGCCAGGGAAAGCTTGGCTCGTGGCCTGATATGTTTGTAATTCCAGGAACTTCCAGTGTTTTTCTGTGAAGAGATATTCAATTGCCAGGGATAAAAATTCAGCTTTAAATGTGCTGGAGTTGATGGTGAGAACAAGGATGACAAACTCCTGATTTTTTCACTTCCTTGGCTCTTCTGCTGAATAAAAAGCGATGGGGAAACCTGAGTTGGCCAAAAAACGGGAATAGAAGGGGCTCCTTCTTTTTGTTTGTGTGAGGGGGGTGAAAACAAATCTGGGAATTGTTGGTGATGTCAGCATGCTCTGGTTTGCTGCAAAAACACACAAAAGCCAAGAGCTTCAGCACAAAAGCTGCAGCAGGAGAGTTTCAGCCCAGCTTTTCCATCTGCTCCGCTCTTTCCATGGAATTGGGGTGAAAGAACAGCAGAAACTCCAGTGAAAAGTCCAGAAAGGTCTGTGCAAAAATAGGGGCAGAAAGAGACATTCTCACTCTTGTCTGAATGAGGGCACACAATCTGATTCTGACCATGGAAATAGAATATTGCTTTAAAAAAAGGTATCTGAGGCCATCAGGACCCTGTGGAACCTTAAGTTTCCAAGAAACTCCATTAGTTACAGGCATGAGGAAGATAGAGGAAAAACAAGATTAAAAAAAAAAAAAAGCTTTTTTTTTATATAGATATAAATGTTAGGGTTTAAAGTGTAACTTTTGATGTTTAATTGTCAAATGTGGAGGTAACAGGCCTTGGCAAGAGCTGTGGGTTAGAATAATTCCCCAGGCACACAGGGCTGAGGGAGGCTGCTGACAAGGGGCAATGGGATGAAGGAATATTTCCCCCCAAAAAATGCCTGTAAATTACATAAATTACACCTGATACTCAACAGGCAGGAAAAACAGGTACTGACAATTTCTTATTGCTCAACTGGGATGCAAATATTGGAAGGTGCATGTTTGTACAAGAAGAATGGAAAATCATCCAGAATATTAAATTGACTTTATAGGGAGAACAGAATAAATGCTGGGCTCACTAAAGGAATAAATAGAATAAAACACAGGGCCTGATCCTAACCTCTAGTCCAGTTTTTGTACAGAACAAATTTAAATATTTAAATGCAAACAAAACAAAAAGTATAAAAATGAAGTATAAATCAGTTAACAGCACTGCAGTATTACTGATGTAATTCATTAGTCCAGTAGCTGTTTAAAATGGAAGTGTTTCCAAGCATAAATTGAATAAATGCTGGATTACTCAACCAGATTATTGTGAAAGAACAGAAAGACTGAAGAAAAATTATGTTTTGTTTTTTTTAACAGGACAAGGCTCACGAAAAGTGCAAGAAAGGGCCAGTAATGAACAGCATTTTTTATAACATTTTGATACAAAACCAAGTCCATTACTGCAAAGTAAATTAAAAAAAAAATGAAACTATTTAAAATTGAAATAGTGAACATTGAATTATTAGTTATAATTTTAATAATTAGTTATTGAATATTGAAAATATTGAAAAGTAAATGTCTAGAAGCATTCCTGTATCAGCTTACAACCACCACTAGAACAAAAGAATACAGAAATAACAGGAAGCTGCAAGTGTTGAGTCTGAGAGTTTACCATGAAATAACCTGAAGTAAATCTGCAAATCCAGAAGATGAAAAGATGAATGTTTTTATTTCATATTTTATTTAATATCCAACATCCAGAGGATGCAAAGGAGATGTTCAAAGCCAATGCAAACAGAGAAATTATGGAGAACAGAAATGTTGGGATGCTGGGAAATCCAAAGGAAGCAAGAGATGGAACTGAAGTGAGTGAATGAGACAGGAGAAATTCAGCACTAAATTCACTGCAATGATACATCTTGGAGAACTAAAGCAAAACTGAGAAAATATTAAAAATAACAGCACTGGAGGAAGGTTTAAACCAAACTCTGTTGGATGGGGCTGGAGCACTTTATAGTAAACTGGAAGAGCACAATAGGAGGATGGAAGGTTTTGAATGCTTAACAGAAAACATTTGTGGCCCATGAATGAAATAGTTCCAGCTCCCAGCAACAATGACAAAATTGTCCCAGCAAAAGGGAAACCAGGAAAGTCTTTAAGAGCAAAAATAATACCAGTGGTTTGCACAGCAATAACATCTGTGACTTATGTCAATATAGGCACAATAAAGAATGAGAGCTGTCTTCATTCAGCTTTAAAAATACCTTTGGGTGGGATACAGAGAGAAAAATGAGCTGAGGGCTTGCAAGAGTGGAGAAATCTCAGCTGCTGGGTTTTGTGGACTAACAGGATTTTCATAATTGCCATGAATTTATAATCTGGGCAAGAGGTTGTTCCCATTCTTCCCTTCTGCCCTCCAACTCTTCGACATCCGGAAGAAACATTTTTGCATTTGAAGATTTTGATTCTGTGATGCCCTTCACAGCATGGAATGAGAAGCCCTAAATTAAAATATTCCACTTGGACAATGCAAGGCAACACTTCAGAGCAGGACACCCTTTCCACACAGTTGGCTCTGCAGGCTCTGATTTACCTCCATGTGGTGAGAAACACGCTCCAGCACCAGCCTGCTGTCTAAGCTTGGTGTACAAGCCGTGCTCCTGCAGAATCAGGAATGATGCTCTGTGCTTCCCCACCTGTTTCCTTGGAACAGGAATGCCCTGGTGAGCCTCACATGGATCACACCACGCAGTGTGTGGGGCTCCTGAAAAACCCTCCCTTTGGTTTTTCACTTGGCTCCTCTTTCTGTGAACCCCATAATCCCAACCTGCTCCCAGAGTTCACCCAGCTCCTGCAAATCCTCTGGAATGTGTCCAGCTCGTCCCCCCACCGCACTGTGAGCTGCACCTGGAATCCTTTGTGCCTTCTGCCTGCTGTGCCTACCCTGGGAGTCACTCCACAGCCCCAAGACAGAGATTTCAAAAGGTACAAAACACAACAGGTATGAAAAATGACAGGTTTTACTCTGCAGGGAAATGATTTATTGATGCCGAGAGCTTAATTTAGTAATCAGACACTATCCAAGAGAACAAAAAACTCCACTCGGCCATGGGACAGTTAGATGAGGAAGCTATTCCAGCTTTTGCTGTAGTTTTGTCCCAAATTCAGAGTTAAAAAGACTGGGGAAGAAGTTATCCAATGCACTGAAATCCAGTGTCATGCTGGATTTCACCCAGGGCTGTACCTCAAAGGCAGAAGGCACTTAGTCATATTTCTCCATAACTAAATTCCTGAGTCACATTGCAGAGGGGAGAGTCAAAGGGAGCTCAAGAACAATCTCTGCCATTACATATTTTCTCATTATAGTATTGCTTGTAAGGAATTAATGTTGTAAGACTTATTTCAAAGCTTAGAAACCTTTCATCATTGATTATGGCTCATTTCTCATTCAGACTCACATTAATTCCCACAGCACTAATTCTGCATTGTGGAATCAAGAGCAAACGATGACTGCTGAGCTAATTTTAAGAAAGCAATAAATAATTTGCAATTAATCATCTGTTAAAGCAATAATCCTTTTGAAACATCTCTGCAGTACTACAGACTCCACAGAAAGGAATGGAATGCAGCTGTCTAGAGAGCGTTTCTGGATGTCACAGCACTCTCTGAGCTGGGTTAGGGAAGCAGTGTCAAAATGCTGCCAGTTTTATCCAGCTGAGATTAATGAAATGATCCAATGGATGTGAGATGCACTGAACTCCTAACTCACCCAGAGAAGAGACCTTGCAGCAGCCCAGCACACCACAGAGCTGTCTCACGTCTGCATTTCCCCTCTAATTACACTACCCGTGACTAAATTCTGCAGGAAAAAAAAAAGCCAATTTCAGCCCTTTGTTTCTACAGCCACGATTCCCCATTTCCCCTGGCCTTGCTCAGACCTCCATGACCATTGCTGTCGCTCATCCTGCTCCCAGAATGTTTTATCCCAGAGATCCAGCCCAGCCCCAGCAGCTCAGCCCATTTCCTCCCCCACAAGCTCAAGAATTCCAAGTCATTTCAGAAATATGATCTTGATCACATCAACTCTGCTGTACCTCACTGCACTCATTAAGACTCATTTCTCCCTGCAAAAGCTGGATTTATTCCTTTCTGTACATTATCCAGTGATCTGGAGACCTAAAGAATGCTCCCACAAAATTCACCGGTGGCTCGGTGTCAGTTCAAAGCTGTCAAACCTGCTGATTCATTTCAGCAGCATTTACTGTGCTTCATTAAGTCTAGATCTCAATGTTTTCAACAAAATAATGAAGTTATATATAACTCAAAGCAGCAGCACCAATAAATCCTTCAAGCCTTTGGCAACTCCTTTAATCCAAAGTAATCGTGTTTCCTTGTATAACAAGTCTTGTGATGTCTCTAATAGCATCTCACTATAGTAACAGCAACCTTCATGTTATAGCTCTCTGCATGCCTCCAGTATTAACCAGATCCCAGATTTAAATATGAAATTAGAGAACTCTTGATACTCTTCCTGAAACAGATATGCTAATCAGAGCCCCCCCTTCCTCCCAAATTTATAAAATAGTGCAATAAAGATCAGGCCCGTGGAGCTGTCGATGCTGGAGTCAAAGATTGCTGGTTATTGCTGTGCTCTGTGACCTCATCCCTTCACATTAAAATACCAATTCTAAACAGCCACTCTATTCTGTAGGCAGTTTTATCTGCCACAAGCTTTTTCTCTGCTTTTAAACAGAAGAATTAAAAAAAATTAAAAAGAAAAATGTCACTAGAAGGAAGGATTGCAGACTTCATGCTAGAACTGGGAATGTCATTGGCCTTCAAATGCAAAGCACACAATGATAAAAACATTTCTTCTTCAATGGAGAGATTTCTTAATGAAAGCAACATTCTTCTATTTCACAAATGAGCTGAAATCCTAGTAATTTTCCAAATACAAAGACTTTTTTCTAGTATTGTCCTGAAAACTCCTGCAGCATCCTCCAGCAGCTGTTCCTTAATGGGACGTTACTGCTCACCAACCTTGCTTGAATTTAACCTCACTTAGCAGAAAACCTTGTGACCTCCATGCCTCAACTTAACTAAAATGATGTTTAACAGCATTACTTCCTCTTCCCAAATCTCCCAGAACCATCTCTAATTTCCACCACAGAAAAAGGAAACAGTCAGCTCCTTGAACTTTATCACCATGTTTGGCTATATTCAAGATTTGACTTTGCTGAGCAATCCAAACATAATCTGCAGGCATAAATATACAAATTAAACAATATTAAATTGCATATTAAATGCATTCAACAGTTTGATCCCAATACTAAATTATAGATTAAATCCAGAAAGCAGAAGTATCAAATGCAAAGAAGTTTCTTTTAGAGGCTGGAAATAAAATCTTATTTTGCATTTGCATCATCTTTGCCTTTTACCCTTTGCAGATCCAGTAAGAATTAAAATCCAGCTTCAGTTTCATGTCTGTCCCTGAAAAGAAGCCCAAAGTATCAGAATTTATTAGATATGTTTTGCCTGTGGAGGAAGAGATTAAATGAGTTTTAGTGCTGGAGTTACTCTTGCAGAAAGGTGAGCACAGCAATCCCAGGTACAGCACCAGCAGTGTCTTCACAGGCACCACGTGTGGCAAAGGCAGACCCAGAGATTAGCACACATAAATCACTCACCAGGGGAGGAAAAAACCACCCTCCTCCATTGCCAGCTAAGACAACTAACACAAAATGCATGTTTTCACAAGGGCTATTCAAAGAAATAGCATTAGTGGGGAGAATGAGTCACGGGCCAGCAAGCTCCACACACTGCAGCCACTCAGAGTGAGAAGACAAAGGGAATTAGGACTTAGATGATTATTATTTTTTTTTAAATAACCAAGAAGCATTAGCAAAACCAGCTGCTGCACTGTAATATTTCTAAATAGCTTTGTTATGCCTTCATATTCTCTTCCAGTAGGAGTTTTCTGACTTGCATTGGGTTTGCTGTTGTTGGCACGCTGTCTCAGTAGACATTAGACAAATAAACTTTTCAACAACATAAAGACTTTTAAAACTGTATCTCTTAACCCCTATCCCCTTGAGAGGCTGGAAAGTGGTTGCTTAATTCTTTACAGGTTTACTTGTGCCTCCCTTCTCCATTTCTGTGACTTTCTTTAGCTCCCAAAAAATAAATAAGTCTCTAAGCAGTTAGCTCCACCTAAATCACAGTTTGTATCTATTTCCTATGCATGGATTTTTTGTATTTGTTGATTAACCTATTGGATTTCACACTTGACTTGCAGGGGATTAAATTCCTTGCCTGGTGGCCTTGAGTCAGTGCTTTACAATTACAGGAGTTTATTTTGTACATAACAAGTACTTCAAGAGAACCCTCATTTTCAGATGACGAAGTACTGATGTACTTGCACATGTAGAGTTTTTCTCCAAATTTATTTCCATACTCTCACAGATTTGAGATCATTCCAACTAGACCAGTTTTATTCTGTTTACTTTTGTGTTTTAACTGGAATAGAGTCAAATCACCTCTTGTCTTAGAGAGTCCTGTACCATTAAATGGCCATTTTGCAGTATTTTACACTTCAATAATCAGACAACAGCTGCACATTTGCCTTCCTGCACAGAGATGGCAGCAGAACTGCTACACAGACTTCAAACCAGCTCCTAATCACATTCCAGCCATGAATTTCCTTCCCACAAGGGCTTGCAGCTCAGCCTCACTTTTAAAAATCCTGTTGTTAGATTTCCAGATCTAGCATTTTCTATTTACCAAAACCACTCCTATTTATCCAGTAAAACTGCATTATTTTAAGGTTGCTGTGTAACAATTAAATGACTAAAAATCATCATCACAAATTGTCCTGTATATGGAAATAACAACAAACTCAGTAACTGACAAGCAGCTTTTGCTTTGTGAAATATCACATGTAGGAAAAGCTTTGGTGTCCCAGACTCCACACTACAAAATGCAATAACTCATCACTAATTTGAAGCACATTATTTAACACCTAAAGTGGGGTTTTTAAAGGGTGAGAGACCAAGAAAACAGAAACTCATCCTAAAACTTTTTTTTTTTTAAACATTATTGCCTCCAAACTTAAAAGTGAGACACTCTTCTCTTGGCTAATTCTTTATTACATGTATAACAATGCAGACTTTTAAAATGTCTCTTCATGAGGTCAGGCACAACTTTAATTTACAATTTACAAGATTTAACTTTCCAACTAATTTGACCCTAAATCAGCTAAGAGAAGTCACTATTAAGGCAAAATTACCAGCAAAGAGATGAGAACTGATCCTTATCTTCTCAGGCTCATCTTGGAATCAAAGCTGGGTTTTAACTAGAGAATTGGTCATTAATTTTCATCCCTCCTAAGGTATCAGGTGGTTTCTCCAGGACTCCAGCCAATTCCATACAAACAGCTATGTTGCATGGCAGATTTCAGCTGGGAGCCAAGTTTTAATGTGCTCCAAAAAAGTGTTGGAGAAAGGAAACTTCAGGAGAAGCTGAACTACAGCGAGGGAAAGGAAACACCAGCATTCTGCAGAGATGTTCATTAAAGTGCAAACACCAGGAAAATATTCAAATATTTCAAATGGAAAGAGAGCTCAGGCCAGTAAGAGCTGGTAAGTATTAATTTTAAAGGCTCTCAAATCTGCCTGTTTTTTAAATTAGTGTCAACCAGAACTCAGCAGCAACACGGATGCAAATCTTTAAACACTCACACTGGTAAAATTTAGTTTCAATTCAATTCAAAAATTCAATTGTTCACAAAGGAAGAAACTCTGAGACATGGTGAAAATTTAAGCTGAGAAGTTGTTTGCTATCTGTTTTCCATCTGAGATTTCCACACAGGAACGTCTTAAAATCGATGTTCTGTTCTTAAAATTTGTGGTGCTTAATTTCCTCTGTGAATTAGCAACTGCTGGCATTAAAGAGAGGCTGTTGCTAAACCCACAGGATTTCCCAGCAGCTCTTCACGTTTCAATCAATTATAATTATTCAATCATTTATAAGCATTTCCTAGTTTCACTTATATTTACAGGAAAGTCGGTTCCAGAGTTGAAAAGTTCTGAGTTCTGCACTGCTGCTTGTGCAGAAAGGTTTTGTGGTGTGAATCAGATGGTGGAAACCACAAAGCAGCCATGCTCCTGGGGGATGTGAGAATTGCCTGCAAGGGTTAATCCTGACAGAAACACCCTCAGAGAAGTTCAGGAGATGCTTCCAGAGGAAATCTGGATCCTCAGGAGGAGGCAAACACGGTTAACAATGAAAATATTCTGGTGGACAACATTTCATAGGCTCCAGGATGATCAGAGCACATTGATCCCTAATGAAGTGACTTAATTAACACCTGAGGGGTGCTGAGGCAGCCCTGCCCCAAGACATTCCCAGCACCTCTGGCTAAACCTACAACAATTGGTGTTTATTGAAATAATCTGGAACTGACTTGGCCAGCAGCAAACTTTTCTCTCTTTTTTTAAAATGCTTTTATTTAAATGAGCTGCAAGGGCTCATACACTCTTGGACTGAGATGTACATTGGAGAATTTATGGTCTTAATTAGAATTTTAAAAGTTTATCAGCGTGTTTGTCTGTGTTGTGTAATTTCTTATTCTCCACATGAGAATAACAGAATGCATCTTGAACACTCTATTCATTCTTCTTTGTGACAAAGTATATTGGAATGGAAGAGATTTAATCCCTGAATTATATTACTTCTTCACTGGAAATTCCTCCTTCAAAGGAAGAAGAGTCAACAGAGTTTGAAACTTTTTGTAGAAGAGAGTTGCTTCCCCAAAATTAAGATTTTACAGCTTCAGTCTAGCAGTTCCCTTCAAAATTCTGGGGTGCTGTGTTCACCATCAGCTAAAATTACTCTCAAATCTTCAATAAAGTACAATTTACCATCATTTACTGCCGTGGCACAAATCAAAACATTACCTCATCAGCTGAAGCACTCCTTGTTTAGGTGATGATCTAACGAGGGCAATTAAAATCAGTCACAAAGAATAACAATTGGACTGGAGGTGTTGTTCTTAATAAAAGAGGAAAGGCCCAAAAGCCCAGAGCTTCCTTGGGAGAGGATGGCTGATATTGATCACCTCCACTGATCAATTCTGTCCAGAAAGAACAACACCAGCCAGGAATTATTGTCTGCAGAAGCTTCATGAGGAACACGGAGTGCACATCAGTGCTGCTCCAGGTTTTGTCCAGGTTTTTCTTGCAAAGCCTCTTCCCCTCCCATAAAAAGTGATGAGATAATAAATTTATTCCTATCAGCACTTCCCATTTTATAGTTACAGGAGATGGACTGTGAAATTTTACAGAGAGATTTAAACTCTATCCAAGTTTTGACACTAAGACAGCAATTCAGTTAAAAAAGCAGATAAACCCACCCAAATGCCATTATTGCATTTCTTTCAGCGGGGCTTTTTTTCCCCATATATTTGACATTTCAGACAAAAATGATAACTGGATACCAACCAGCTGTCCTTCCCTCCAAAAAAAAAAAAGAAATGTCTGCACAAGCCCCTCCCTGCCCTCCAGGGACAAACACACATTTATTCAGATTTATCAGGAAATGGGAGTATTTGTGCACATCACTCGCTGATGGAAGTCCCAGGAAGATCATTTGAATATAATTAATGATAATAATTGAAATTATCAGTGAAGGTATAAGGGGAAAAGCAAGGAGCTCATGTTTTGGTAGTACAGGTATTTTTAAACCCTTCCAAAAGCAGCAGAAGGCATCAGCAGGGGAAAAAAAAATAAATAAAAATTACCATTATTCAAAGAGCTGGGAAACACTGCTTGATGAATGAAGAAAAATGATGACACTAATTGACATCATGAGAAAACTCAGAAAGAAAAAAACAACCCACCTCCTGAAAGAAAACAAATTAATCTCTTAATCTCTTAAGAAAGAAATTCCAGGGCAGGCCTGAATCTGTCAAAATGAATTTTTCCAGAAATGCACCAGATTAAAAACGTGAAGGAAAACAAAAAAGCTCACAGCCACAGAGAAGTCTCAAACATTAATTCTGGGCTACCCAGCAGAAATGATTTCTTTAGGAAGTTTTCATAACACCAAGCAAAATTAAATTCTGAATAATACTTGGCTAACAGAGAAAACTTGTCAAGTTACAGAATTTGCTGTTATAATATTGTTGTAGCTGGGTTTTGATGTTTTGCTTGGGTTTTTTTTTCTTTTGGCTATTCATATGTTATTGTTTCAGCATCAAATAATCTGCATAATAAGATGCAGAATCAGGGACAAGCAGGATATTTTTAATAGCAAAGCACACTGGAAATTCTGAATTTTCTTCCAAATTTGGACAAGCACAAAGTTCCTTTGGAATACCAGCTGCTTATTCTACAGCCAAACCTTGTTCCTCAAGAAATGACTGAAAAATGGCCAGGCACAAACCTCAAATAAGTGCAGAAATGATAAAATGGGGTTATCTGTATTTCACTAACATGATTATTTTATTTTTTTTTTTATTTTTTCCATTAATATGGATTGTTTGGGATAAGTCAACCAAGCACAGAAAAGGGATTTTGGCAATACCAAAGAGGCCTCATTCACTGACTACAAGAACTTGTCACAGAAGCTAGAGGCACCACACTTTCCTTGAGACAGAAACTTGAAATACAACATTACTGAAATAAAGTAACACTGACATCATGACCTGAATTCACATTCAAAAATAGGAAATCTGCTCCAGATTTGATTCCCCCCCCCCAAAAGCTCTTTAGGACCCTCTTACATTGCAACTTCTACCCCATTCTTGTTTTTTAATCAGAAAACCAAGTGAAAATTTTATTTCTGGTGTGTGTTTTATAGTCTTCTTTCCTCCTGGTGAAAGCAGGAAGTGCAGTAAAGCATCCAAGTAATTCAGGAATTGAAATCCAACGAAAATAAAAGGATATTTACACTTGTGCCTTATTACAGAGAGAAATGAGAATTACAGAGAGAAATTAGCTTAGCCTAGCAGCAAATCTGTGATTTAGGATGAGAAAACTTTTGATTGATTTAGAAATTTTAGAGGAAAAGCATCTTTCTACCCCAACACCCTTTACAGGGTGAATCTGGAGCACGAGGGGAGCAAACCAGTTGGGTTTGGGGATGCACTGCTCTGAAACAGTCCTGGGCAGCTCTGACCTGGGAATTATTCACTTTTCTGCCTCCAATTGCACACCTCTGATTAACAACCCAAGGCTGTGTCTATTTTAAGCCCAGCCATTAAACAAGGGTCAGGTTGAAGAGTTGAGGCTGGCAGGGAAGAAGCCGAGGGATGTGGCAAACAGGAATTCTGAGCTCCCATCAGCTGGGGCAGCTCCCCAGATGAGCTGGATCCAGTGGAAACAGCCTCTGGAGTGCTGAAATGGCATTTTCCCACAGCTCCCATCGGCCCTCCCAGCCTGGGCCATCACAGGCTGCACACAAAGCTCCAACTGGGGAAAAAAACCACCCCAAAATGTTCCAGAGAGCCTAAATTAAAGCCAGGTGCAGAAGGAGCAGATGCCTGGAATGTACTGTCAGTTCAAGACAGGATAGGAAAGCTTGCTGGTGTTATTATTTATTAATTGTCATGCTAAGGAAATCATGGGGAATATTTATGATTTCCTGATGCAGCTCATGTTGAAGGAATAGGTGTGCTATTGACTAAAAACCCTGCAATTGTATCAACTTTCCACTGAATCTGTATTAAAATATTATGGTTAACAGCACAGCCCTGGAATAGGAATTAAACATGGGAATTAAACATTAAAATAGGAATTAGTGCAAGTCAAAAAAAGGTTTTCACTAAGTGAAAAGTCTCCCATATCTTACTGTAAATTATGTTCCTTAAATTTGGGCAAACACACTCGGTGTTAATAATGTGAGGGGAGTTCTCATGGAAATCCAGGCTACCCAAAAAATGTGTTTAACAGTCACTCCTGCAGAACATGCACAACTTCTCCAGATTCTCTTTTAGGCAAACTCAAAACTCAAAAAAACTTTCTCATTAAAGCACTTTTACACACACATCATGAGAGCAGCTAAGCATTTAGGTGAATAAAAAATAAAAATATATTAAGAAAAAGTGAAACATAAGAGCAGCACAACAGTTTCTCTGACCCAACAAAACACTCTTGGCAAAATCTTCAGTGAAATGCTTTGAATGAATTCACATTTTACCAGTGAACCTTTAAAAATAAGCACAAAATTGAGTAATTCTCCTATCAGATGTAGGTTTATTAGTGAAATATCAGGGATTTATATATGGAATTACAACCCAGTGATGATGTTACTGGGTAAATATAAGGTTGGATGACATCTAACTTTACAAGTCTATTTTCTTTTTATAGTTCTGGGCTAGCACTGGATAGATTTTACCAGACAGGAGGAAAGGAAAATCTGCAGTTACAAGAAGCAATTTTTATGGTCTCCAAATGCACCAATAATCCACAAAGCCTCTCTGAAGAGTCTGAGTGGTAAAAAGCAGGTATTTCATTTTCTCATCAGAAAAATGAACTATTCCCATCCCAAACCAGGCCATACCCACCTGATGAAAGCTCTCAGCGCTTTTGCTGCAGTGGAAAGAGTTTTACCCTTTGGAGTGTAACGAGAAGATCTCAAATCAAAGGAGCAGCAGCCTTAGCAAATCTAAAGGCTCCATTTTCTGGAACACATTCTGCCAGGAGCAGCTGCAGAGCAGCCAGAAACCCAAAAAATCATTCTGCAGACCTCACACTCCCCAGCTGCAGCGTGAGAAAAAGGAGCTCGAAATACAAGAGAAAATGAGCTCGAGATAGGAGAGTAATTCTGCAGAGAAGATACTGAAAGCACTCTCTTGTGCACCTAAAAAAATTAAAGAATTGCCCCAGATGATGGAACTGAGAGACTTGTGGAGGAGCACAAAACAACTTCTTTGTTTTTCAGAGCTAACCGTGGCAAAGATGTAACAAAGAACTGGGTTTTAATCCAAAGCAATCCAGAATCCTCCAGAATTTACAAATAATCTGCCTGTCAGCCCTTGCCATTCATAAACACAGATTCATCAAGACTATTAAACTGGTTAACAGCTAAAAGAGATGAATTTTCCCAAAAATGCAGCAATCCCACAGGGAAGAATCAAGCCAGCTCCCTGGTTTTATGGCAGTTCAGGTAATTTGAAAGCATTAGCTCTGCAAATACTTTGTATGTCAGATTTTCCACCTCTGAGCAGTGATTTCACTGCATAAACCTCACTAAAGCACCCCAGGATTTTTTAAAGGACACAAATTCTGGGTTTGAAGCAAAACTTTGAACTTCAGTAACTTGCAGTGAACTCACAGCAGACTCCACACTTTGTAGAGAGCATCTAAAACCACTAAACTATACTAAAACTATCTAAAACATTAACAAACACCCACTCTGAAACTGCAAAAGGGATTTATAGATTGATACCTGCAAAATAATACATTACTGATTTTAACTGTTTTTATATTTTACATTAGCAGCCTAGACCACTGAAACTCAGGCCTGGCAATCAGACTTTAATTATTCTTGCTGTTAATGAGTGGCACATGATAAGGGGTGATTGTTTTCCCTTCTTGGATCCCTCTCATATATATATTTAAGTTTTTTCTAGGTATGACCATGCTGATTTCAGAATGCATTAGGTATTTTAAAGTTCATGTTTCCAGCATCTGCTACATTTAGTTTTCAAAGATTAAAACATGAAACAGAGAGCAAAGTCATCATTATCCACCCAAAACTTATTAAACAGAAACACTGTGGAGCCTCTTCCAGCTGAAAAAACAGCTCCAGCACTTCCACAGGCACTGAATTGTCACTGCTTCAGACCCATCCCTGGGACACAGCTGTGCCAAAATTAAATGATGATGCAAAAGGGTAGAGATATCAGCTATGCCAAAATTAAATGATGATGTAGAAGGGCAGAGATTTTGGCAGAGGGAGGAAGGAATATGAATCATTGTTAAATACAATATTAGGAGATACCTGTTTTGTTTTTATGGAACAATTATCACAACTCAATATTGAGTTATCACCAGTGCTGCTGTCCATGAGATCAAACACACTCCAATTTCTGCCCAAATTCCATGTTTAGGCACTGGGCAAATAAACAGCATTGTTTCCCCCACATTATAATCCATCCAGCAGCATAATTACATTTTAATTGACCTAAAATTACCTTTGATTTCCTTAACACCACATAACAAAAATCACCTGTTGCCTTTAAAAGCAACACTTGAAAAACTCAGATACAGAAAGTTACAATTCATTTAAGAGACTGTCCAAATAATTGTATTAATCCTTCTGTAAATCAAACACTGCTGCTTGATTCTCTCATTTGGTCACATGATTAATTAACATGCAAATTTTATTTGCTTACCTCAGCAGCCTGTGTCTCCTGGTGCAATAAAGTCAGACCTGTCAAGTCTTCCAAGAAGGAATGTGAAGAATTAAAAACTTTAGCTAGGAAATTAAACCCTTCTCGTTCATACTGGTCAAGGACCTGCCAAATAAACAGAAAAGTATTTCAAATATAATACCCATAATCTGATTCATCCTCATCTTTTATTGGGTTTTTTTTGGATATTTTAGTCTTTATTTTAGAGAAGTTGTAGATTATATAGAGGAAGTTTAACAGCTGAATTCTTAGGAAAGAGGTATTTTTAACATTTAGGGGAAATTGAATATTTTTAAAAAGTGATATAATAGATTTAAAGGAGAAGAAGGAAAGGAAAGGTTAAAAATTTTTATTTTTTGGAGTTTTTTTTGACAAATTGGGTGTAATTATTAGTACATTTTTAAAATGTGTTATTGGGATTGGGAAGTAGGGTTGGATGAAGAAATGATAAGTTAAATATACTTGGTAGAAATTTTAGTATTTTTATTAATTTTTTATAAATTATTATTGAGTTTAGTATAATAATTATTTTGTTTTTTATTGTAAAAGAGGTAAGACAAAGGTATTAAAATTTTAAAAAAAGGATTTTTTTAAAGGATTAAGAACTATATGAAGGTTTTTATTTTGAGAGAGATTATGTATTTGAATAATATGGTTATTGATTGTTTTATTTTAATATAAATAGAACTAAAATACATAAATAAGACAGAAGCAGAATCTTTCTGAACACTCAGAAAATGACTGGCTACTCAAACAGGTAAAACTGACAGAGAACAGAAGCATCATTTTCCCCAACTCAATTTCTACAGCGAGGAAAGCTGGAAGCGAGAGGGAGGAGAAGTGAGGTTTAAGATTTCCTGCTTTAAATTCATTTTTAAGCTTCTAACAAGACAGATGATAGGGCAAGAAGGAAAACTTGGCTGCAAAGCCATGAAAGGAGAGTTTGAGTGCCACAAAACACAGTGAAAGCCTGTTCCAGGGTATCAGGTCAGGGAAAGAACCATGCTGGGACAGCCTGAAAAAATTCCCCCAGCAGTTATCCAAGGCCAACATCCTCCCAGCCTCCAGGGATTCGTGGTTCTGAGGCTGCTGTAACTTTCTCTGCTTTAATTTTCCAGGTTTTTCTTTTATTTGGACAATCCTAGAGGCTCCTACAAGAACTGTGAGGTTTTAGTTACGTTCCTCTCGAGCCCCGAGCACGAAGAACTCGATTTCAGCTTTAGGGAAGGATTTGCCAGGCTGATTCAACCCAGTGAGATGCAGATTGAGGGAAGAGAAGATAAATATCAGACATGAACACAATTCTACACCTTTTGGGACAGCAGGCAGCCAGAAAATGGAAGGAACTTCTTCCTGAGGATTCCCAGTATCCATTATTTCCTTATTTTTGTTCCAAGTCGTGGTCATTTCATAGCCTGCTCTCCCAGATGGAGCAGCATTCCAAAGAGCTCTGCCTCCAGAACTTCAAGGAGCAGAGCAGGGTTTATGCAGGGACCTCAAAGCCACACAGATTTCATGAGAAAGGAGCAGAAAGTGAGCCAGGGAAGGACCACCAGGATCACCCTGGATCCAGAAGAGGCAGGATTTCCACAAGAACAGAAATACTCCTATCAGAATTCACCAAATCACAACTTACACTCAACAATCTTACCCCTTGCTAGTTTAACAATTCCTAATGCTCCCAAACACCCATTTCATTGATAAAAGTGTGGGAACTTACCCAGCCCAACAACATTCTTCAGCAAAACACATCCTGTGAGCTTTTACACTGAGTCCTACAGGAATTCAAGCTCATTAAAAACCATATTTATATTCAGCTGACAGGATTCTAAGTTTACTGCTAAAAACAGATCCTCACTCAGCTCTTCATGCAAAATTATCTAATGCAGAATTAGGTTTCAAAAAACACCAGGAGAAACACAACTATGAAATGGAAGACAGATGTAGGTGATTATCAAACATTTGGCACCTCCTTGACCACACTTATACTTCTAAAATAAACAAAATCAGCACTTTGTGTTCTCTTCCTGAATCTACAGAAATTGTTCTTCATATTTGAAGGATTTATTTTGCCACAGGGGTTTGGTGTGTGTGTATGCACAATGACTGATAAACATAATCACAAATTAAAGAAGAAAAAGTGATTAAAAAAATAAATATTGAGAGCAGTTCTTTGTATTTTTCTTGGTTTTTTTTTTATTCCTGAGATAAATGAAGTCATGTGAACGTTCACAGTGCAATACAGAGAGAGGAACAACTCCAGCATTTTATTTGAGATAAAATACTGTCACTCTCAATACTACCCACTAAATATGGTGGGATTGCACTCTGGGTGTACACATTTAATGACAATTCTGGGTTACAGAATTCCACTGAAACAAGCCAAGTGCAGCAGTCTCCTGCACCTGGCTCTTTGTGGAGCCCTGCACAGACACAATTCCAAACCCTGGAGTGTGTTCACAGCCCTGCTGTGGGAATTCCTCAGCCTGCCAGGGTTAGCCAAGGTTTTTTGGGGAACCACAACCCGGATTTTTGGTGCTGTAGGCCAGATCCCAGTCCACAGCCCACTGAACCCATCCCCAGCCTGCACACAACAAACCTCAGCCTTCTTTTAAACTATTACAGCACCTCAGAGAAATGCAGGGACAAGAAGAGTGAGGTATTTTGGTCTCTTCCCAGGGGCAGAACTTATTAGAAGATGTAAACCCCCTTGGGCTATGCAGATATTACAAACAGAGCAGGGAATTGAGTGCAACCTTTCTATACACAGCTCGTCCATCAAGCAGCCCTTAAACCTGGCTGGGTTTGTTATTCAGCAACCTCTGCTTTGATCCTGGCTCCCAAAAGCTGGGATTTGAGCCTGGAGTGAGAATTTCCAGGTGCTGCTCCCTCAGTCAGTGCAGAACCCTGAGTGCTGAGCAGGAGGTGCCCTGAATTATCTCAGGGATGGGCAGAGCTTGTCCAGTCCCTGCCAGGAACTCCTGAGCTCAGCCAGAGCCTTTCCTTAAACCCACGTGTCCTTTGTGCTGCCATCAGCCTGGGCAATGCCAGAGAGGCTCTCATTAAGTACTCATTTAAGTATTAATATTAATAAAACATTAATAAGGTCACAGATCCAGCAGTTGAAGGTACATTATTTTCAGATTTTTTCTGTACTGGTGCACATTAATATGACCCCATCTATTGCTATGGGAAGATTTAAACATTTATTTTCCCCACGTGCGGCAGAGACCTTTCCACAGTGCCACAATGGCAAATTCAGGTTTGGGTAACAAATCTGGCCATACTCTTAAAAACCTAAAGCACAACAATAAAAAACATTTTGTTTTTTCCTTCTAGCAGCAACCACAGAAGCCTGAAAAGCTGTATTAAAAAAGTCTACTTGCTGATTATAACAGCTTCCTTTTTACAATGAGGACAGCCTGCTGAATGGAAGTATTTGTTAATTAGTTTTAAATCCAGAATTCCAGTCACATGAGCCAACAAATGTCATCCCAGAGAGCCCAAGTTCACCTGCAGCACCACATGTGCTGCCTGAGCAGGTACCACTAAAGAAGATACCCACTATACTGAAATCCTTTTAATACAGACAGTGACTGGGAGAACATTTTGTCACCCTCAGGGGTTTCATTTCCCAATTGAGATGAATAAAACTTTCCAGTGCCACAAAAGGGAGGAACTCCATGAAGCTGCCCACATCTAACCTTTCCTACCCAAAGTCAGCAGCAGCTTTTCTCTGATAAATGGAGCAGGGCACAGATTTGTTCAGGCCAGACCTCAGAAAGGAAAAAGAATGAGGCAAAATAATCTCAGATTCCTATGCCAGGAGACCACACAGGGAATAATCACACAGCAATAAAACCAGGCTGGACAACAAATAGACATGAAATAATTCTAAAAAATGTTTCCAGATTTAATAAGTGATACAATTTGTTGTTGCATGGAAAGGACATTTTCTCCTATTCAATCACATCCAGCAGAGCCCAAAGCCCCAAGGCTGGCATGAATTTGCTTTTGCACTTCTGAACAATTCCCCACCATCCTCAGTCCCACTCTGATCCTCCCAAGGAACAGCTTTACAGAAGCAAAACACATGAGAGATGCTACAATTTACTTGATTCTTGATCTCAAACCAGTTACTGTCTGACCACAGATGTACAAAAGCCCACCTGAGCTTTTTCAGGGAATAAACCCAGTCCTTCAGTGATGTGTTCCTATACAGCAATTCATTTGCCAGGCAGAACAAAACAACTATAAAAGCACAACAAAAAGAATCAGAAATAGATAATTCTTGCATCCAGCTTGGCAAGCTGGAGCAGGAAGGATTTATTGATGAACTCTTATCTTCTCCTCACCTGCAGGTCACTTTCCAGAGCTTAGGAGAGCTGGAAAACACCAATTCCTTCTGGATTTCATGGCTGCTACAAACACTGCCAGCAGAATCCACCCTCTCCTGACATGCAGATCTCTCAGGCTGATGCCACAACCTTGATTTCAGTCTCCATTTCACAGAGCCAGAGCTGAATTTTTTTTTTACACTGTGGCATTTTAATAGAACAAATCAAGCTGTGGATGCACATCATCACAACGGGACCAAATCCACGGATTGCCAAAGTTTTCTCAGTAAATGATACCCAGTAACCCATTTCATGAGCAACCTTTTTATCCTGGCCTGTTTACTGAAGTTAAAAAAACCCCAAATCTCATGGCAGAGGGAAAAAAATACAGGCTTGGAGTAAAAGGACTTGCTCTGAAATGAGAAACAGATGTGCAGCCTTGGTGTTGTATTCTTTTTAACAGCATTCTGCACAAAGTTGTCTCAATTGCTGGGTACAAAGACATTCAGAAAGAGAATCTGGCTCCAGGATTGCTTTATAGCAGAAAAGTTATTATCTGCTCAAGCAAAAACACAAAAAACAAGCTCCTAACCCAAAGAAACTGGCTACTGATGCAAAATTGGCTCTTGTTTTATTTCTGTCACATCAATTTCAAACTTTTTCATCAGTATTTACATTTGGTTTGGCTTTTTTTTGTTTCCCTTTTTAAAGTAGTTTGCATCTGTGGAGATTGAACCAGCGCTGTTTACTCTCCAGGAAAAATAAAATAAGGAATGAATGCAACCAGCTGGATTATTTACACTAAATAAGATTTCTGGGTAACTTACCCCCAAAACACTGGGTTTAAACACTTCCCTCCCTCAAAGGGGGAAGATACTTCACTAAACAATTCAGGGTCATAAAAAAACCCCAAAATTCAAGGTTCTGTTCAGAAATTGGACAGGCCTGGGTGCATTTTTAAATGCTGTTAACTCCCTGCTTATCACAGGCCATGTGGCAAGGAAAGAAAATTACTGTTCACCTGCTGAAAAGACACATTTGGAAAACAAGACAGATATGAAAAAGTCTTTCCAGCTCCACTCTTCAAAATTCAATGTATCTGCCGTTAAAACAGAAATTTAATGGAAATCTTATGCTGTGAAGAACACTCCTGAATGAGAAGAGAATAAGCTGAGCCATTAATATTCAAAATTTTACCACACAACCCATAATTCTGGTTTCCTTAAAAAAAAAATCCTCATTCCCAGACTCTTGCCTTTTCACAAAGTGAAATTTTTATTGCCATCTGATCCTAAAAAAGGTGTCAAGAAAAGTCTAATAAGGTGATGCTGTAACACAGCTCTGAAAAAGAAGGCAATAAAATTGCACTTTTTTGAGGATCATGGAATGATTTTTCAGGGCCTCAGCTCATTTGTTTGCAACAAGAAATTCTGACAATATTACATGCAAAAAGATAATACTCCAAAAATTACCTACAATAAAATTACCTCAAACTTGTGCAGTCACACGTGATTGAGCTGGAAGTTGTGTGAAAAGCTGTGCTCCAGCTGTGCACTGAACAAGGCCATGCTGCAAATACTGGAAATTTAGAAACCACAAGGCAAAAATGGCATAATTTTGGGCTCGTGGCCAAATCATGAAATCACCCCCTGCATATACACAATTCTTTCCTTCCCATAATCACTATTAAAAATGAAAGCTAATCAGTATAAAACCTTAACTAATCCAAGTACAATGTGCTGAAAAATCATTTAAGGAAGAGACTGTTGTTTTAATTTAGAGTAGGAAATGAGTGATACAAATCAGCTTTTCCTGTTGCTATTTCCTACCCTGATTTTGAACTGCAGCGGGCAGAAAATGGAGAATTAACTCACTGAACAATCAGCTCTGAAAGGTCTCAACAGGATTTTTTTTAGCTTGGGATTTTTCAGCTCCTTTTGAATAATGAAAAGGAGGAAAGTAGAGCTCTAAGAGATTGAAGAAATGCCATTTTAAGCAGGGCCTCATCAACATTTAGTTCTTGGGAGATGCATGCACTATTTTCTGGAATAATTTTGATGTTCTTCATCAAGTAACCATTTCCTGATACCTGACAGATAAAACTGCAGGATTTTGATTTTAGCTGCTCTTTCCTTTCTTAAACATTTCTCCCAACTTATTTTCAGTGTAACAGCATCCCCAGGTCCCAGTCAGCCTGAGGGAGTTTCATTGCACAGCACACAAGCTGCAAGCATTCCCTGCCTGACAACAGGAGTAGAGAGATATGAAAGGAAAGAAAGAGTCAAGAGGAAAATCAACATCTCCATTTCAGAGACTGAGAGGCACAGAAGGGGTTTCTGGTAGTCAGCACCATCAGATTGTGTGTCCTGACCTCCCTGAACACGTGGGCACAATCCTTCAGTGCCCTCCCTCTGACTCCACGTTTTCCACAGGATGGATATTTACAACTTGGATATTTACAACTTGGATATTTACAACTTGGATATTTACAACTTGGATATTTACAACTTGGATATTTACAACTTGGATATTTACAACTTCATGTATCCCCTCTCTGCTTCCTGTCCAGCATTTCTGCTGCTGAGCTCATCAGCAGTTCCTGCACGCTTGGCTCCAGCTCCTTCTGGCATCACTCACCCTGTGCTGTGCAGGGAGGCAGAAAATCCTGATCCTCCCCAGGAGCAGCCCTGGGTGTCTGCAGAGAACCCTAAAGCTGGGACAGATGCAAGGGCACTTGTCAACACCTAAAGGAACCATTCCTCTCCCAGCCAAGCAGCTGCCTGATGTGAAAGATGCTTTGCTGCCAGCACCAAATTTGGATTTTACAAAGGCAGGAGTGGCCTGGCTCTGCAGGGGTGTTTGGAGCCAGCAAGCAGTGGGTACTGCCCAGGAAAAGTCATTTATTGCATGCAGCCCTCCCCTGGCAGCAGCACTTCCTTCACTGTCACACTGAGCCCCCAGAGCTGGCACTGCCTCGGGCAGCAGCTGCAAAAAATCACCTCCAAAATCCACATTTTATGCCCTGTTTCAGAGCAGAGGGTTTTATCAGCTGGATGTGCTGCAATACCTATGTAAAACAACACTTTCTTCAGAACCACATTCACTGGATTTCATCAATCTCTGCTGATTTACCATCTCTTAAAAGTAAATTCCCTCTGCCCTTCCAATTCCAAACCAACAATCCTTAAGGACAGATATATCAGCACTGTAAAAATGTGGGAAAGTTGAGGAAAAAAGTCAAACTTAGCCTAAACTGTTCAAAAATATTTGCAAACAAAGACAGCTTTCCAATAAAGCAAGGCTGATGATTATTATGATGATTATGGTGATTATTAATTATTTTTTTTAAGAAAAAGGGCACCAGGGTAGACAGACACCTATCAAAGACTGCAAAGAGAATGCAGGAAAACCTCTGAAAAACAAGTACAATGATTAAAATATAGAAGAGAATTAAAATGAGAAACTACTTAAATAATTAAAAACATTGTATCTCCATGAACATGCAGTGAATCCTTGGAATAACTGAACAATAAAGTTGGGAATAGAAAGCACTAGGCTGCAAAAATCTTCTGAAAGGAAAAAAAAAGAACAACTACAAATTGCTCATATCCAGCTAAACAAACTGATCTTTGGAGTTGCAGGTGGAATCCTACAGAATGAAGGCTGGAACTGGTGATGGGATGAACACCATCATCATCATCAGCACCACACACACACTGAATATTCCCGAATTTTAATCCAGTTCAGTGTTCTCCAGGTTTGTTTTTGCAGTTCTTGTAGGCAGATATTTCAAGCCAAAGTATTTTAGCTCAGTTTTGTTTTAACTGACAGAAAAGGGATGGTGTAACAGCCTCACAGACAGATGACAAGACAGCACAGATTGTGTCTAATGTAAATAATTAAGAGTTATATTCTAGGCACAGGTAGATATTGAAGATGTCAGTACTAGAAAACTGCAGTGATGCTGTTTTTTTCCTCATTGACAGTCCTTTACTTTGTCCTAAGTGTAGTTAGAATTTCTTGAATTAGGAGAAGAAATACTGGAGGAAAAAACCCAAACAAAAAACCCTTTAAGACCCATAAAATTCCATTAAAATGCAACAGAAATACAACCTGTCAGAAATGATTCCATTGTCTTACACAATGGCAGGTTTTTTCTTTCCCTTAAACCCTACTATTTTGAAATTTAAATGCAACAATGGGAAAATTCATTTTTATTTATTTCTAAGAAATGTCCTACATTCAACTCAGTATACTAAAAATATGCCTGGGTGTGTTAATGATGCATTCTTTAAGTCTCAGTGAAATCCATCCAATATTAATACAGAGACTTGTCAAATGTTCACATTTGTAAATCCAGAAAGTAAGGCTGAGAAAGTTTTAAATGGACTCTATTTCATTGACCTCACAGCCCAGCTACAGAAGCAACTCTTTTAAAACATTCTCTTGAGTTTTTGGTCATTTCTGTGAGGACAAACATTTCTCCCCATTTCCTTCATCATTTCTGCAAGCTCTGCAAGAGACTTTTGGTGTTGTTTTAGGCACAGGAAAGACCAAGGCTTTTCCCCCTCCTGACTTTTGCATCCAGACAATACTTGAACTGAGAAATGTATAATATAAAAAGATCTAAAGGAGTTTCAGTGACAGATCCATTGCTACTGAGAGAAAGCAAATAGGAACATCTTAATGCAATCAGGGAAAATCTGAAGGGCCTGGAATCAAAACCAAAATTATCTCAACTGAAAAACACCAGTGAGTGACTGAATGGTGCAGGTTGCTGTCATAAGTGATCAGAACAATTCCAAATAAAAATGCAGGCACAGCAGTTAGCAGAGGAGAACAATGAGAGCATTGTTGAGGCTGCAGGATGATAGATTTCAAAACTGAAACACTCATAAATAACTTACGCAACCCAAGCACTCAGTAAATGTCACAGCAAAAGGGTTTAATGTATTCCTGAGATGGCAAAAAGGGAAAACATCTGCAAGGGCAAGGGAATATCCTGACTGAAAACAGAAATTGTAACATAATGCCAACAATACCATCCCTGATCCCAGGGTCTGCCCTTCGTGACATGCAATGAAAGTGGAAAACATTCAGCCTTAACCCAGTGGGTAAAAAGGCACTTCAGCAGCTCAAGTTCCCAGCACACCGAGGAGAAAGTTGGGAAAGAACTTGAAAATTAGCAGAGATCTTTGTGCTGATTTTTCTAAGTGTCACAGTGGGGTAGCTGCACATGAGGATGACTGCAGTAGGGGAAGGAGAGAAATCTCTTTAAGGAGAACAACTCTGATTTCCAGCACGTGGGTGCTAAATTCTAGCTCTGGAAGAAATGTGAGCTTTGTGTAAAAACAGAGGGGTTTTACATCTTTATATCCAGGTTGGTTGGTGGCAATTATCTTTTGTGACATTAAACTTTGGATCTGTGGGGCCTCCTTGTTCCTTCCATCATGCACAAAATCAAAGGGAATTTTCATTGCCCTCATTAAAATAGAAACACTGGCAGTTTTGCATTAAAATACATTTATATTTTAACCATGATGATTTAAGGCTTTAACTAGTTTTCTGCAAGGATCAGATATGTTACCCAAGGAATTGCAATGCTTCACACCGTAATATAATGAACAAACAGCCTCATTTAGCTCCCAACAGGGTAAACAGGTTAATTAGCCCAGTCAGTAATAAGCTAAACGTTCTCTCCTATAAGTAAAGCAGTTGTCACAAATAAATATCCATCCTAAGGAACTCTGGAGTCTCCCTTGTCGGTGCCAGAACAAGTTTGGCACCAGAAGAGCTCTCGCTGCTCTCTCAGTGCCCTGAGCTCTGACAGGGATATTTGACATTCCAGCACAGCTTCTGCAGAACCAGAGTAAGACAGAGAGGGAATCATACAAGGAAAAATTGGCCCAGAATAAAAATAGATTGGTTTCCTGCTGCGACCATCCCAAAATTCCTGAACAACTGCCTGCGGGAAGCTCCTCTGGCACACGGCCTGGGCAGGACAATTCTGGGTAAGGAAAAGTTGGCTGCTGGCATGTCTGGCCTCTGCAGCTTCAAAAGCAGAGAAATGAAGGAATGACTGAGTCAAAATGAAAAGGACTCAAATCTTCAAACATGCAGATCATTAGCTGCTTCTCCTGAGTCCTCCAGCTGGACTGGATGGCTTCAGGATGTACTGGAATTCTTCTAAAATTCCTAATTCATTAGTTTTGTGCTTCAAGAGTTACAGAGTGACAAAAGCTCAAGAAGAAGAATGCTGACAATAGAAAAACACAATGGACACAATGCCAGCAAATTCAATTCTATCTGTGCTGAAAGTCTGAGCCCCTAGTAATTGTGACATAGAGCAGGATGAAATGATGCTAAATTACCTTATTAAAAAACAAACCAAACCAAACCAACCCTCACACAGCAAACCAACATACAGACTACAATTAAATCCTAATTGGATTTGTCATTTCCAAGCATCAGCATCAGATTTCCACATAATGCAGGGTGACATATTCTTATGCTAATAAATAAAGTTAGCAAAGTAAACAAAGGCTGTGTTTCTACTGTAAGGAAATCCGTGAGCCAATGGAGCAACCTTTTCAGCACACAAGTAATTCAATCCCCAAACCACATGAAAAGTGATCTCTCTGGGAATAGCACAGCTGCTAAAATCCAAGGCAGTTTTTATTAAATCATCAAGTCTGTTTATGTAAAACGGGGCTCTCTTAAAATGACCTCCAAGAGGAAATGATTTGCTAAGGAAAAATTGATCCCCACATTGAATTTATCTGCGTGGATGGACATTTTTATTGTTTTTACATATCAATGTTTCCTGAACTGGAGATAAAGAGAAAATAAGAGAAAAAGAAAAAAGCTGCCTCTAACAGTTTAAATTCTCCACCATCAGGGTTTTAGCTACTGCTGAGCTTTCAGCTCTTCAACAGGGTAGATAAAACTGCTGTTATTTTTAGAAACACCCAACTTCAGTGCTTCAACTTTTGAAGAGAAAATGCACATTAAGAGTCCTTCAAAACTTGTCAGATGTACCCAGACAGTCCAGAGGGGAAAAAGGGGAACACTGAAGAAGATTATATTGTGCAAGCTCTCCAAAAGATGCCAGTGCCCCATTATTTTTTGAGGGCTCTTTGAAAGGAGGATGAGTGCAGTGAAAGGAACAGAATGAACTTCCTGCAGTCAGTCTCCAGGTACAGCAGAGTGAATAAATTAATGGCACTCCAAACACTTCAAACCACGAGTCAAAAACCCTCTGAATCTCCCTGCTGAGATATCCCAGAGAAAACTTCTGGAAGCTGCACTCCATGGCCAGAAGAAACTTGCCAGAGGGAACTTTTCAAGGCCACAGGAGGGGGAAACAAAGCAAGAGCTGCCCCAAAGAGCCAAGAAACAGCTGGGAACTCTGAGGTGACTCAGGACTGGCAACACCAGCAGCAAAATGAACAATCTGCTCAATAAAGAAATGGTAAGAAGCAATTTTTTCCCCTCAATTGTTCAGTATTTGTCTGTTTTGATTCACAAAACAGAAATTTTGACTATTTTGCCTATTTGGAAAGGCATGAAGCTGCAGAAGGCTAAAGGGATATTTATTCAACAGACATCAGAAAGGGTTTCTTAAATAATACCCATCTCATTCCCTTCTATAAAGCTGAAAGATAATGACAATATTTCTGTGATAAACCTTTCAGAAATGTCTTGGCCAATCTCTGCTTGGATTCCTCAGCTGATGGCAGCGGCTCTGCGGAAATGACAGCGCAGCTCGCTAAGAGGTGATGCCAAAGAAATTTGGAAAACAGATAAAAAGAGAAGGCTATGAGGGAAAAAGAACTTTAGCTGAAGTGGGAACAGATTCCAAGGCCTAAGGAAGTCAGAGAAAATGTCAAAAAGTTCCCCAAAATTGACCTAGAAATATGAAAATAATAGAAAGCACAAACTCAGGCCTACCTTGGCTGAACAGGCTGTGCACTTATCAAATGCCAGGCTGACTGGAAGAACATTATCAAATCTGGATAAAAACCCTCGGATCTAGAAGAAGGAAAAAAATAAAATTACATTACTATTTTAAACATTTCCAAAATTCAACATGAACTGGACACATACATCCCATAAATAGAACATCTATCACGTTCTGTCAGTCACTCTCAGTAAAACTTGCAGTGAATTCATACTGAGCACATATTACTGCTTTTTTATCAACAAATAATGGCACAGCTGCATAATGCAGCATCATTTCACCAGAAATGGAGGCACAGCACCATCTGCAGTTGGCCTTTTCTGAGTGCAAAGTTCCATGAAAAATAAAAAGTCATTGTGTGACCACTTAAATGTATTTTTTCCCGTTTCTATAACCTATATTCTGAACATTTAACTGCTGTGAATTCCTCAATTGTGATTTTAATATGATATTGTTAAGTGGCAATTTTAAACTTTGCAGCAGGGTTTGGTCACTTCAACTGTGAACCCTTTGGAGTATTGATCATCCTTTTTATTGTGTTTATTGCAATGAAGAGATATCACCAGGAACAGAACTTGAGTAATCCTGCAACACAAATAATAATACCTCAGTTTTGAAATTTTAAAACTGAGTTTTTGAAAAGCTGTAATACATTTGTAAGCTGAGTTTGGGTTGAGTTGAAGATAAATGCTGGATGGTACCAAAACAACCTGAATATTTAGTAATAATAATAATAAATAATAATTAAAATCAGCCCACTCACATAATAATTGGGGTTGGCTGATTTGAATTGTTTTCAAATTCTGAAGAGATTTCAAAAGTGAACTTTAGGATGCTCATATTGGCAACTCTGTGGGAGAACAGGAAAGTCAGAAATTGCTTTATTCACGTAATTCCTGCTCCCAACAAATTCCTGCTCAGTAGGCAGCAGGAATTTTGTGTCCATAGCACAAACACAATGCCAGAACACCCTGTCTGGGCTGTGTTTATTGATATTATTGATATTTGTCTTTTAATAAATATGGAGAATCAGTCCTCTGGGGAATGGAATCAGATTGTTTTAAGGAGACAACATCTGTGATAATCAGTTCCCAGCTCTTAAAGAAAAGGTTTTCTCACAAATAATTTACCTGGTGAGGAACAAGCCCAAGAGATGTGGGGGGTTCATTCATTCTGTCATCACTGCTGCTGGCCACAGCATAGCCACTGCCAAAAACCCAACAGGGAGAATTAGAGCAAGGCAACACACTCAGGAATTCCAGTCAGCTTCCAGGAATTTTGCTACAGCTTAGAATGAGGCAAGGAATCTATGTGGAAAATCTGTTTCACAGGAACCAAGATTCAGCATGATAAATATATATAAATCAGTCTGAGACTCATCTTTAACTCCTAAGTCACTTTTTCTCTCAGGCTTTAAAGAGAAAACAAGCCTCACATTCAAGGTGCAGAATTTCAGAGTAATTTCTGTATACACACACCGAGTTTTAAATAAAATTTGCAACAAAGGGCTTATCTTGAAACCCTTCGTGTGCCAAGAGCTCCTCATCACACTTAAAGACTGAGCAGCAAAGGAAAGACAAGACTACTAACAACAACATTTTCTTCTTTTGAAAGATTCTTAATACTTTTCTGTGGTTAAATTCAGAGAGAGAATTAAAACCCAAGACTTGACGAAGCAGCTCCCTCAAACACTGCACGCTACATTAATTCCCAACATTACCCCTCACAGAATTATCTGTCTGGAGGGGTAATTCCTCCTCCTCCTCCTCCCAGATTTGATGCCATTTGGCTGATTTCTCAGAGAACAGCTCAGAACAGCAGCAGTGGCTCACCCTTCTGGATGCTGCAGGACAGAAACCATCAACTCCACTGCCAGGGCTCCAGCCACCATGGCCAGTCCAGGCCGGCTGACCGTGCACTGCTGGTCCAGTGTGCGATCCCTGGTGGACTACAAACACAGACAGTTCTGAAGGGAAGGAAAAAGAACCCCAAAGTAACCAGCTGCCCTGTACAAAACACCTCTAGTGCTGTGCAATTCGTATCTGTGATCTTCCCAAGAAAAATCAGCTCTTTCTTTACCTCACGTACATCAACACAGAGCGGATCCCTCTATCAAACACCACTAATTCATGTCACAACAAAGGACAGGTATAACCACCATTCCATGAGGTTCTACTCACATCCCCTGGTGCCACCACATCATTGCAGAAGTAGCAGCCCAGTTTATAGCCAGGGATATTTGAGAAGAGTGAGGATCCCAGCAGGTCAGAAGCAGCAGAGGTGTTGCTGAAACGTGAATCACCAGATATTTGCTGTTTTGGTTTCTTCAGGCCGTGTCTCATAACAACAAAAGTGTCAAACCCCAAGGCAGCATTGATGACCAACTGTGAACAATAAAGAGAGAACAACAGATTTGAAGTGAGCCAAAATAGGAGGGGGGGAAAAAAAGCAGCCTTGGGGTTTTTATTCACTATAAATGCCAAAAATGCCAAAGGCTGTAGATGGAGGAGCAACCCATTAACTGCACATTTACCACCTTAGCCATGAACAAGAGAGTTTCTGAAAGGTGCAGAATCCCAGATGCCAAGCACTTAGGAAAAAACAGAACCAAAATAAAAGTCTATTTCAGAAAGTCATGAGCCCTTGTCCTTTTCTGTGCCTTTCAGGGCAATCTGATCCAAATGAATGACTCCCTCTAGCTGTTACACAAACTTGTGACAAAAAAGCAACAGCAACTTCAAGCAATGAAATGCCATCTGTTATCCAAACCAATTTCTGCTCAGTAAGGAAAGCAATTAATGATTACTTATGGGCTTCATCTGCATCTGCTTAGACCCATGGGGAGCAGGAGCAGCTGTGCTGCACAATTCCTCTGTCCTCATTTTCCCCTCTCCCTCCACTTTGTGGCAAGTGCACAGAGGATTCTGAAGTACCAACACAGCAACGACTGCAGCCAGTCAAATATAAATGAAGATGCCCTGCTGCATCTGCACAGACTGTTGACAGAAATTCTGGTGCAGCACTTCCTTGTCTTCCATTCTTCCAGCCAGGAATTATTTAAAAGAAGAACTCTGAGGGAAGCTCTGTCAAGAATTAGTCATCTTAATTAGGTAGCTTTGAGTCCCATCATCATTCTTAGTATTTCCAATTACTTCTGCATATTATCTTTCAGCCTTGGAGTGGTTTATTTTATCTCAGTCCTGAAGTGGAACCCTGCTGTTCAATCTGTCCAGGCCTACAGCAATTAAAAAATTGCATCTTCTCACTGCATCTACCTGAAAAACCTGAATATGGTGTTCCACTTCCAAAATATGAGTAAGAGCTGTTGTTAGCAGAAATTAATATTATTGTTAAACAATTCCCACTGCAATCAACTGTTTCTCTCTTCTCATCTTATTGGCAGGTAACTATTTCATTCTAACTGAGCATTAATTAAAAAAAAATCATCTGGTTTTGATAGAGACTAACGGAAAAATACAAGAAACAAAGGGAAAATTAGCTTTTGGCATGAATAAGCAAAAAGAAGCAACAAGCAAATTTTAACAAGCTCCAGCACTCAGCAGGAACTGAGATTTAACATCTGCCATGAGGATTTAGCATTTGAGGGTTTTGTTTGTGTGAGGTGCTTGTTTTGGGGAAGGACTGCAGGAATGGCACAGCTCATCAAGGTTGATGAAGTGGGGAGAACGACTCTTCCTGATACCCACAGCCCTGGTTTTGTGGGCTTGACACAAATCATCACCCACCATGTTCTTTATTTCCTGTGTGCCTTTTTGGGACCTGAGATCTGCAGGTGTCACCCAGAATCACATTTGTAGCAGAGCTCTCATTGAGTGTTTACCAACATAAAATACTGAGCATCTGTTTGGGCACATCAAGATTTCCCTGCTGTGTTTTTGCAGTGACAGGGAATTCCATCTCCTCAGATCAAAGTGATGCTATCAAATCAACCAGTGTGCAGACACACTACACCACTGAGGAACACAGAAATGTCACAAAAAAGTTTCAATCTATCCTCAAAATTATTTGAATGCTGCAAGAAAAATGTAGAGGGGCACTGCTGGCTAAGAAAACATGGAAGTTTTGGAGCTCATAAAACCACTCTATCCTGATTGAACCAGACAGGATTCATATAAAATATACACATAAAACTCCATGTATTGCTGAAAATTCCAAACCATCATACACATGGAAGAGCAGGCTGACTCTGGCACTTTTAGGTTTCAATTTTGAAATTTTAAAACTGAATTTTTGAAAAGCTGTAGCACACTTGTAAGCTGAGTTTGGGTTGAGTTGAAGATAAAAGTGCTGGATGGTACCAAAACAACCTGAATATTTTGTGATAATAATAATAATAATTAAAATCAGCCCACTCACATAATAATTAGGGGTTGGCTGATTTGAATCGTTTTCAAACTCTGAAGAGATTTCAAAAGTGAACTTTAGGATGCTCATATTGGCAGCTCTGTGGGAGAACAGAAGTGTCAGAAATGGCTTTATTTACATAATTCCTGCTCCCAACAAATTCCTGCTCAGTAGGTAGTAGGAATTTTGTGTCCATGAGTTGCACAAATGCAATGCCAGAACACCCTGCCTGGGCTGTGGGTTGGGTTAATATTATTTATATCTATTTTTTAATAAACATGGAGAATCAGTCATCTGGAGAATGGAATCAGATTTTTGTTTGGGAGACAACAAGCCTTGCAAACTTGCTCTTCTCATCATTTCTGTGCTGTTTAAATATATTTATACTGCTGAAAGCCCACAGGTGCAAGGTGCAGGAAGGGCAGGAGGATTAAGGAGGACCTGATGAAGATATCACACCTACACCTGAAGCTGTAAATCAGTGAAGCCCTCACTAAAGGGACGCTGATCTCTCCAGTGGCAAAGGGAAGTTCACTGGAGCTATAAAGAAATAGAAGTGCATTGCTCAGGGCCAGAAATGCATTGAAAACAAAGGAAGAAGGAATGGATCAGTACAAGACCTTCCTCTTGCTGGCTGCAATGACAGCAGGCAGCCAGCGGCTCTCCCGGGTGTCCATCAGCAGGAAAACAACGTCGTGGCCATCAATGAGCTCCTCAAGCTTGGCCACGTCCTTGCGAGCCTGGGCCATTGTCACCTCGGAGAAATTCACAGGGTGGCCTGGCATGGGGATGCTCATGTTGTAGCCTTCAGAGCTCTGCAGGGAGACACAAAATCACACCTTCAGAAGGTAACCTTAGGACTGAACTGGTGCTGAATTCAGTACAAATCAGTCTGCATTCAACTCCTGACTGTCAGAATGGCAGCTCTGCTCTCCCCACCTCTCTGGGGCAGTGCTGTGTTTCTCACTCTGGATTCATGCACAGTAGAACTCACAAGAGTCACAAGAACTGAGCAAACTGCTCCTGACCCCAGGGCTTACAAACATAACCCCAAAGCCAAGCTGCCACTTTTACATGTGATTATGAGCTGTGATTAAAACTTGTGTCCTGAATTCTCTTTCCAGCCCCTTCCCGCACGATTTGAACAGGCTGCAGTTTGGATTTCTGCCACTGAACATCATCTCAGCCCCAGTCAGATGTGCAGTATCACACTCTGCTCTTCATTCCCAGTTCCTGAGGAGAAGAACAGCCTCTGATGACTCCCCTGTAATTCCCCAGCCATGTGGGAACCTGAGACAGCAGAAAGCACTTCTGACACTTGTCACTGCAGAGCTGGAGTTTGCAGTGCTGCTTGCACTGTGCAGATGCTGGAGGAGTTTGTTCCTGTGGCCAGAACATTTCCCTCTTCCAGCCCCTGACTTGGGCAGGACGTACTGAGAGCAAATATTGAGCCAAATAAGCATCTACACAATGCATGTACAATGCAAACAATGAATTCACTCCTTTGGAAATGTGTCAGCACAATCTGCCAGCCATCTGCTGGAAGGGAAGGATGGATCCCTCACTTATGCTACAGAACAACAAGCCTTGCCAAAGCCTCCCTGCTTGGCAGGAAAAATCAAAAACCAAAATGTAAAAACTGGATGAACCAAGCATGAAATTCCATGGGAAGAGAGGAAAGGAAGGTTGGTGGGATGTGCTTTTGCACAGACCAATTAATTAGCAGCACAACTCATAAATCCAGGTGAGTCAAATAACCAGAAGGGTGAATACACATAAATATCCCTGAGGATAAAAAGAACCAGGCCCATTTAGCAGCTTGGAGAAATGACAGAGGGTAATAGCTGCATTAACCATACCAAAGGATACACCTTTTTTTCCCCTCTGTGCCATCACACCACAGACATCAGGAAATTACTGGGGCAGGCTTTAATTTCAGTGTCATTATCTCCTCCAAAAGGTTGTGGTAGGAATACAAAACTTAATCCATGCTGTGCCTGAGTAAAGTATTCATGGATAACTCATCAAGCCTGTGCTGCCAAGTGCTGATTGATTAGACCAGCTCAACTGACACTGCTGGTGATTTAGGAGGGCAATTTTTGTTTAATAAATGAAAATAAATAAGCTGGACATTAGCTCCCCCAAAAACTGCTCTGTGTGGTTTGTAAATACTCAAATCCTACCAGAATTCCAAAAAAAGCTCAATCCAGGCAGTGCAGCTGTAGGAATACAGACAAGCCTGGCAGCTTCAACTATTTTATTTGAATAACTGTCCCTCAAAAAATAGACAGCAGTCACCAGCCAAAGCAGTGAGAGGTGAACTTTGGCAGCCAGGAAATGGCAAAAAAAGCTCAGAGGGCACATTGGTATTATTTTAAGGAGTAGTAAATGTCCATATATATCCCCAAAGAAAGACCTTACTCATTCCACAGAATCTCAAAATCTCAGGAATCTCAGAAAAGTTTTAAAATGCCTCCAAATTATCTATAATATTTAGTTACTATCCCATAAAATATTAGAATGACATTAAAAAAGGGGACTATGTATTTTTCCCTTTGATGGAAATTTAAAACTAAGCTGTTATCTTCTAATGTAGAAAATCAGCTCAGAGAAGATTGGAAACTTGGGGTCTAAGACATAATAGGAAATCTCAAAAATGCATTTATTACTTCTCTCAAGACCTGCTCCCAGAGGAGACAATTAATATGTCTGACCTGGCATTACTCACAGCTCCTTAGGACATCCCAGCCAGGAAAGAAACTTCACTATCAATAAGCTACAAGACCACTTAATGATCCTTAATTACATTTCATTACTACAAATACTTACCTCAATAAAGTTACCAGGAGCAGAGATTTGCAGTAAAATATTTCAGTAACCAACAGAACACTCGTGTAGCATTTTTAACGTTCAACTACGAGAACTTGGAATAGAAATGAATTATTTTATTTTATTTTTTCTGCCAGTGATAGTAAGATGGAGATAATGATCTTACCACTCCTGGGAAGATTTTCTGCAGCCTTTCTGCTGCTGCCAGAGCCTTGGGCTTGCCCCCACTCAGGCAGTCCTCGAATTCGTAGAGCGGCTGCCGCACGGGGTTGGAGTAGGAGATCTTTGCATTGTCCACAAAAGTGATTTTCCTCACCCCCCAGCCCTAAAGGAGAGCAAAATTTAATAAAGATAATTACAACAGCCTTGGAAAACCTTTCTGAGGAATGCCACACACCCAATGTTGAGTTTTGTTCACTTTTTTTAAGCTACAAAAGTTTTTGCAGTTATTCAAGGCAACTGAAATAAGGGAAGAGAAAATTTGGTTGGTCCAAATATAGAATTTAACAGAAATCCCTCAAAATTCAGTGGAATGGGGTGAACATCCCTGAAAGGAATTATCAGCACAGCTATTTCAAATACTTCAATGTGAATTTGGCCTTTATAGATTGTTAATTTGTTTCAGATTTTTTTTTTAAATATAAATTCAAAATATTCTGCCAAGGTTTCCTTACTATCTCATATCAGCAGAATTTTAGGTATTTATTTCCATTAGGTACAGATCTCACCTCTTCTCTGCAATTTATAATAGTCAATAACTAATGTGCATTCTGTGTCTTTTGATGCAGAGAATGCTATTTGTCTCTGATGTGTCATGGCAGCTGGACCAAAAAAATAAAAGAAATAGAGAATTTATGAGAAACAGGAGATTATTTGTAAGTTAAGGGTTTACCATCAAGGTCCTTGCAACACTACAGCCCAGGGTGCCAGCTCCCAGCAGCAGACACTTGGCAGCCACAATCTTTTCTAAATCCAGAGTAGGCACCAACCTCCAGCACATCAACTTCAAATTCAGATCCACAGATGATTCTGCCAACCTGTGCCATGGAATAAACAATAATAACTTCTGAACCCTCCTGTGCTTCTCCAATAAATGAATTACTGATATCTCAGCTGAATGAGTTAATTTAAATTCTTTTTTTTTAAAGGAGAGAAGGAATTCAGCAATTTAACACAAAAAAAACCACAGACAAGAGCTTCTGAAAAAGTACCAATCCAAAAGTAAAATTTTAGTAATCAAATTGATGGAAGCATGAAAATAAAAATGGTGTCTCAGCCAAGATTCCTGTTAAGCTGAGTGCCAAGACAGATAATTTCTCCATAAATTTTTGTTTCTTTTTTAAACTATCTGGTTTCCTGTATCCAGTTACACCTGTCCTTAACATGAAATATTCCACTTGTGCCCTAAAGCATGTGGGCAGCTCTTTGTGGAAGCTGGAGAAAGAAAATGAAGAAGGAAATCTGTGTTCAGGCAAGGGGCAGATTTTCATATCCATCAGAACATGGAGTGTTGAAACTCTCACCAAGCCAGGCCATCACAGCTCTCAGATTCCTGCAAGTCTCATTCCTCACACATCATAAATAAAAGCTTTTCAGTATCCAGTAAATTACTCATCCAAACAAGATTTAAGCAGCAATTGTCAAAGCTGACATTTTACCAACACCTCTGTGGGAAGCACTTATATAATTTACAAAAGTAATGAAGGTCAAGTTACCTATAGAATTAAGAACTCTGAGTTGAACTTTACTGAGTATCTGTGAAGACACTGAGAATTTCCACAAATGCTTGACAAAAATGGCTTTGCTTGATGGGCAAAATGTGAACCTGAACCATCAGACCACCCAAGGGAAGGACACAGATGCAGACACTCTGTAACCTCATTATTTTCAATCCATTGCCCAAATGTTATGTGCAGAATGATAAAAATCATAAAGGTCACATTTCCTGAGCCCTTTCCTGTCCCACTCTGACAAATCCCAAAAGATGAACTTTCTCCCATGCTTATTTTCATTAACACCATGCAGGTTAAAGAATTCAATGAGATTACCACAGGCCTGTAACACTCTGACCTACATTTCTCTCAGTTTTAAATAAATGCATTCACAATTTTCAACCAGAGTCCAAAATTGTCAAGATTTCTGCTGCAGGCAGTGCACTGCTCTGTAAATGTCCAAAAGGAAAATCCAAACAATATCAGTGTATGTTTTACTGCATATTCTTACCTATTTCACATTTCAGCTTGCTAGGGATGAAACCCAAGTAAAGAAAATGATGGGAATTTAAAAGATAAAAACCAAACCTCTTTGGATCCATGCATTCACTGAGATTCACCATCCTTGGCCCCATGCCTCCCTTTTGGTTTTTCTCCCATCCAACAGCTTTTGGACAATCTGTTGGAAATATTTAAAACATAACAAAAAACCACCCAAGAACAACAACAACAACAAAACATGACCAAACAAAAACAAACCAAACCAAAACCAAAACCAACAACAAAAAAAGCAAGAAAAAAAAGGAAAGAAAGAATGAAAACTTTAATATTGGAGGACAGGAAAAAAGAAGTTTTGTTGGACTTAACCCTGTTGGAAAAAACGTTATTTTAAACCTGCCAGTAAATAACCTGCATTTTAACAACCTGCCATACAAACTGTGCTGCTTACATCAACAGGAATTTCCTGGAGAATTTCTTTGCTCTCAGCTGTCCAGCTTCAAACCCAGCACAGAGCTGGCATCATTCCCCCTCAGATCTTTAATGTCAAGCTCAGCAAATTCATAATTCAGTAAATTTTGCCAATTTCAGTCATCATTTCATAGACCCCCATCTGCAAATTCAGTGGAGAATTATGTATCTTAATTATATATAATTAAATATTTTGCAGCAATGACATGTGAAGCATTCAGAACTTTTCTGCCTGTGAAATTTTGGGATATTGTCCTGTACCTAGAAATTAAATCTGAGATTATGTTTTCACATTTTCATGTCAATTGCTTTAAAATACACCTGGATGTGTCACTATGGGATTAAAGGAACAATTCCACTCTGGGGCAGGTTTTTTATCATTTTAGAAATTCTCCAGAAATTTTGCATCCCATAAATTCAATTTTTTTCCTACCTGAGGGACTGCATACAAATTCAACAAGAAAAAATAAGACAAATTGCTGTTTTATTGTATTTTCTACGACACCAGCAGGACTTTTTTTGGTTTTCAATTAGAAACACAAGTCCAGGAGGAAAATCTTTAGAGAGAATATTCCCTCCTCTTTCTTTCTTTCTCAAAAAAAGGAAGCATTTCCTTTAGAAGCATTTAACAGAAATTCAAACAATTTAAAATCCATTTGAAATAACTTAGCCTAAGTAAGGATTTTGAAGAAGTAATTTATTTTGTCATGTCAGCAGTGATTAAGAATGAAAAAAAAAAAAAAGGAAAATAATGTTTTGTATGGATTACCTGGGCCCAGGGGTGTCTCTGGCAGTTTGATTTCAAAGATGATGCTGTGTGTGATGTCTCTCATCCCTTGCATGGTCCTGTCTCTGAAGCAGAGCACTTCAACCCTCTGCAGAATGCTGCCCCTGCCATGGAAATAAAAGATAAACAGAGACAGACATGCAACTTCTTTAATAGAAAAGGGAATTGTTTTTACCACCACTTCCCACAGGTTTAGTCCTTTGCAGGCTCTGAATGAGGCTTTTTGTCTTGGTACTGAACATTGTTGTCTTTAGCAGGTGTAGAAAGAGAAATCACTCCTGAAGTGTAAGAAAATGACTGCTGTGGTGTGAAACAGCTCCAAAGCAATGCCACTGCCAGCCTGTCCTTGCATTTACCCAGCCCTGGAAAAACTGCAGATTTACAGGAATAAAAAGCAGAAAAGCACCAGAGCACACATCAGGTGGGTGCTGGGACTTTGCTGTGGTACCAAGATGCTCTGAGTTCACCATAGATGCAATTTTTCCTCCTTGTGATTCAAACCCCCCCAAAAAAACTTGACAATTTCAGTGCCTAAACCCCTCAGAATGCCAAGGCTGTGTAAATTTAATACTCAAAACTATGGAAGTGAAATCTAATTACAGTGTTTTCATAATTTTTTTGATCACTGAAATAATTTCTTTCAAAATCCAGAGTGTAAAACTGTGTCTTGTCTTCCCATCTTCTCCCCAACAGAAAAAATTCAAGTGGTACAAGAAGAAAACCTAAGAATATCTGATTTTTAAAATGTAAGTCTGCTGTTGCTTGATCCTAATTAATGCTATAAATTCAGAGTATTTAAATGAGATTTGACACAGCTGGAGGGTATTGGCAGGGTGTGAAGCTGCCATTTCCAGGTGCATGCATCCATGTGAGGATTAGGATTCCCAGGAATTTGTGATGGACAGAGTAAAAAACAGAATAATGCACAAAAGCAGAATCACTCCAGGTGGGTAATGTCAAGGGAAAAAGCAAAATCTCATGAGTGAAATGCCATGGGAAGAAAAATATCTCATTTAACATCAACCAGTACATAATCTTTGTGGGAAAGAATAAAATAGATACCATTTGTGTGCTGCCAGGATCAGGAAGTTTCTCAGGGGCCATCCTGGATACTGGGATAAATTACAAGGATCATAAACTCCAACTGTCACCTGCAAATCAAATTGTTCCCCATGAGAAGTCACCTATCCACAGTCATGCAAAGGTTATTTGGCATTTTTAAATAAAAATTCTGGACAGGGCAGGCCTCCACACACACATTTTGTGTATTTATAAATGTTTAATCCATGGTCACAGCAGGTTTTACTCAAGGTTTTGCCACAGCTTTGAGATTTATTCAGTTTGGTCTCTTTAGGGACACTGATTGTTCACTGCAGTACATGCACTTTTATTACCTTAAAAGCACAATTATGAGGGAAGCCCAGCAACTGAAGCCTTGCTCCATCCCAAAATTCTGCATTGATTCTGGGAGGATCAAAAAGTGAAAGGGCACAGGCCAGCAAGAGAACAAATCAAAGGGAGAACACCATAAAAATCACTTTACAGCCACCCTCAAGACACAACCACTGTGCCCAGTTCAGTATTAAAGCTTCAAACCATTCACAGATTAACCATAAAATGATATAAAATTCTCATTACCTTTCTTCCTTGGTCTTGAAAGAAGCCATCCCACTTTTTCAGCAGGGATACAATGACAGAATTATCATGATACTTAATTAAAAAATAAGGCAGGGCTGTCACCCCCTCCTCCTGGCAGAGGTCGTCGTAGGCTTTCTGCAGGGCTTGAATCTGAAAGTGGAAAGACAACTGAACCAACAGCTTGACCAATTCTCAACTGAAATATGATAGAAACTAAAGATTGTTTAACTCTTCTCCTAAAAATAAACAAATTAACTTCTTCTTCTTGTCTAATCATGCATTTTATTAATAATTTTTGTAATTTTAATGAGTTGGCTCACTCAGGGGTGTCCCTTTCAAAAGGTTTGTTTTAAATGAGTTTCAAAACCAAAGCCATATACATAACTACATATTAATTTTTATATACAGCTTAATATACATATCTCAAAAATAAATATATAATATCTAGATTAGCATAATCACCTCTTCAAGAATTTTTTGCTATATCTGCTTCTAAACAGACAATTTAAACAATCATGAAACAAATGGTAAACAGAAAACCAATGTGGAAATAAATAAAAAAAAGGTGAAGATTTAAAAAGAAATTAGAATCTCCAATTAATTCAGTTCATGGTAACAAAAAAAATGAGTTTTAAAGCTCACAGCAGTTCTCAGTATTGCAGAATTCACAATGTTTAGGGTTTTGAATACCTGATTTAGTGAGAACCTGTCCCCAAGACACACAGGTTTCTGAGTTAAATGAATTCCATCAGGGAAGCAGAGAGCAGGGTAGCAAAACCAGTAATAGAAATGATACTTTTTTAAATCCTAGGGAAAAGAAATTTGTCTAATTAGATAATAAAGAATTATATCAAAGTAAATTATATAATACTAATTAAAATTAATGGTTTATGATTTTAACCATGGGAACCACAGGGATCTTTACCTCATAATGAGTTTAGAAAATCAAAGACTTCCATTCTCTGTAAATGTTTTTTTATGTGTGCACAATCCTTTAGGATTTCTTAGCTGGAGCACTTATTAAAACTTTCAATTTATTAAACATGAAGCAGCTGCTCTACTTTTACTGATTATCTGTAAGGCTATCAGTTAATCTCATACATTTGTAGAAAATAATATAAAAATACATTAATGCAGCACTATTGTTAATACAAAATATATTAATACTCCTAAAAACAAATTACTTCACCACTTCCACTACAAATAGGAGGAACAAATTATCTGTACTCACTGCAAATGTCAGCAGCAGGAACCTGTTCAAGAGCAGGGGGTTCTCCAGAGCAGCTCCAGATTTGATTGATTCCCAGATCTGCCATGGATTGTGGGGACAAGGAGGAAAAAAAGAGGCAGAGAAACACCAAGACAAGATGAGAACAGCTGCAAAAATCTGCAACTCTTCCAGCTAACTTTAAAGTCTGGAGATAAATGTTCATTGCCATTTTTTCCTAACTGAATTTACTCATACAATTATCTGTGATAAAAGGATTTTAAAGGTCAGGCAACAGGGAATTACAAGGCCATAGGAATGCAAAAATTCCTAGTTTGGAGTGAAGCCATGCATCAAAACTTTGTTACTCAAGGCAATTAATTAAAAGAATCAAGGACTGGTCCAAGTAAAGCATCTTAAACTTGACTTTCACCTCTCCCCAGGCCATGACATTAAATTAAGTGGTGCCAGTGCAGACAGACCAGCCCCTCCCACCCATCTTTTTCTGGCTTTATCTCAGGCTTCTTGCTGCTGTGGAGCTTTTCCCTGTCTCTTTGTCACACAGATAAACTGCAGTAATCTGAGGTTTAAACCAGGCACTGCTGGTTTTTGGGTATGAAGACAAGTTTTAAAAATGTGCTCTACAGAATTTAAGTCCCTAGCAGCTCCAAGAGCACTGTAGAGCTTAAAATGGGATGAAGTTCTCCAAGTAGGATTAGTTATCAATAATTAAATTAGGTTCTATTATCCTGTAGAGAAGAGCAAGAAGCAAACACCAAGAATCCAGAATAAGCTAAATCCTGAGCCTACTCAGGACTGGAGTATCTCTAAATTTGAGGCAGAGAGTAAAGCACTTCAAGTGGTAGAAAGGATTTGGAAATGCTCTGTGATTTGATTTTACATCTTACCTCACTTGCTTCCTTGTCCAGAAGTGATTTCTTATCACAGGATTTGAAAGTCTCAAAAGTGTTGGTGTTATACAACGTTCCAAAAGCAGGACAGCAACGTGCTGGTATTGAAGCATTCCTGATAAAAACAGAAGGAAAACTCTGGCAATTAACACAATCACCAGCAGCAGTAGCTACCTGATGGTGTAAACTTAAATTATCAAATGAGCACAGCAAGGAAATTAACACCACCTCTAATGAAAACATCTTTATGAGCATGGATGAATAACCAGTGCAAACACACACCTCCATCATGGCTTCAAAAACACATCTGGCATCTGTGTGTGTTCTCCAAGCAGAGGGACACTAAATCAGGGATTGAAGCTTTTAAATTCTGCTCAAACAGGAGCTACCTGAGGCAAATGGGATTTGCACTGGGAAAAACTAATTTAGGCTGAGCTTAGATGCCAGAGTTGTACCCACATGAGGAGTTGGTTAAAATTTGATGTTTAAAACACATCCCAGAGGAAGCCCAAACCAGATAAAATATTGAGCAGCTCCTGTAGTTTGTAGCATCATCAGCTGGAGAAGCTGCTGCTTGTAAACAGCATTTATTTTATAATTAATTAATTTTAAAATTTATTTATAAATTTATTTTTGAGATAAATTAGGTAAAAAACCCTCCAATCTTCCCTTAATTTACAGATCTCACTGATTTCATTGCCTCCTCTGACACTGTTCTCAAAACCTGGCATTTTTCCAGTCACAACAGAGAAACACTTTGGAAGAGGTTACAGTGTAACAACCAGGGACTGTAAAAACAATTTGAAATTCTAATTAAAGCTATAAGGGAAAGAGTCAAACGATTGAAAAAGCCTCCCTAATGCAAAAAGCTGAGGAAATGAAATAAAAAAAATAATAAAAAAAATTTATATAAACATACATGCAGAAAATAAATGAATTTGAGAATTCAGAATATTTTAAATTCAGCCAGAAGGAGTTAATTTTTTGTGACTCAAAGCAGTCTGTTATAGAGTTCATTAAAATGTTATTTATTCTCATGTAGAGTTTCTCTAACAAATAAATCAGTTTTATGCCAGGAAAGTGTCTTCACACACAAATGAAGGAAAACCACAGCCTGTACTTACATATCAAAGGCACTAAACTCCAGGGTCAAGCGAGCTGGCAAACCCAAAGGATCACCTGGACAAAAAAAACCCAAACAAAACAGCAACAAAGCTCCTTTCAGACTGAAATATACAGGTTATTTCCCTTTATTTTTTGTTGATGTAAAGCACCCAGTGAAACCCAGAGGGGTGTCAGGAGCAAGCTGCCACGGTTACTTTGTGTGTACCATTGTAGTAGTAGCCCTTGATGACTTTGGGGGTCTCATCCAGCCGGTACTCGTTGAGTTTCCTCTGGGTGAGTTCGTGCCAGAATCCCGCATCCAGGGCACTGCTGAACGGGGCAAACTGCAGCTTGGAGAGCCCGGGCTCCCCGCCGGCCGTGGCCATGGCTGGGCTGCTGCTGCTGCACCCTGCAACGGCACAGAAACACCGGGAAACCCAGCTGAACGGAGCCGGGACACAGCCGAACACGGACACGGCACCGGCCCCGCACAGCGACACGGGACAGGACACACACGGGACAGGGACGGGACAGGGACGGGACAGGGACACACACGGGACAGGGACAGGACACACACGGGACAGGGACAGGACACACACGGGACAGGACACACACGGGACAGGGACAGGACACACACGGGACAGGACACACACGGGA